>NC_056748.1:747738915-748026415 GCF_019279795.1 Protopterus annectens
CAGTATGAAAAGAAAATTTGTGGTGAGAATACAGAGTAAAAAAATGAAGAAATTAATATATATGAGGTGTGGGACACTGTAATATTTCCCTTAAGTGTGAAAGTTCAAGAGGTAAGAGCTTTCATTTCGATAAACAAATAGACATTTTGTGACATTATTTTTGATACTGTTCATGGAATGGTCAATTTTATTTGTCACTAAAGTCACACTATGATAATACAATCAACAATTATGCAGTAAAACCTTTTTTGAGAAATGAAGAACATACATATACTGTTTTAGACAGAAGTTGAAAGAGAGACTTTGAAAGGACATTTGAAAAATATTTGTAAAGAAGTAATGGACATTTCAAAAGGTTGTGATGATAGGGGTTTATGGTCTGGGGAATGGGACTGCAATAAAAAAGGACATTTTGTAAATAAGTGTGCTAAAAAGAAATGTTATACATGTAGGGAAATAGTGGGGCAAAGAGATGTGAACAAGAATGCTATAAAGGTAAACAAACTGGACATTTATGATGGACTGTAAAGAAGAGTTTAATAATAAAAAATGGTGAAAAAAGGGGAGGATATTGAACGAAATGGAAAAGAGCTAAAATAGAAACAGAGGATAACTTAGAAAAAGAAAAGAATAATAAAAAGAGAGGAGAAGAAGATGGGGATGATATAGAGAATGGTTTAGAAATTAGTGATGAAGATATAATTTGGAAAGTGGTGAAAGGAAAAAAAAATTCTACTGGGAGAAGAGTAACGGATAGGAAAAGGAAGTTTAAAGGAATAAATTTAAAAGATAAGAATGGAAATGGGTGATACACAATGGGAATTAAAGAGGAGAAAGAAAAATTAATTTGATTTCCTTTAAATTAAGAAAAAGAGAAAGTAATAATTTAAGAATTCTTTCAGTAAATGTAAACATTATTAAATGTGGTAAGAAGGATATGGATATTAGAATGGTGTAATAAATGTGATGTAGATATAACTGTTTTGGAAGATAGAATATTCTTAAATGAAGAAAGATTACAAACAGAAAAAATGTGGGCTGGAAATACAATATGGAATTTTTAGCAACAAGCGTTCCCGTACACCAAATAATTACAAAATAGCAACAAAAGAATGCCAGTAACCGCAGACTGAAACTCAAAAAACACAAATTAGCCGCCTTCCTTTGAAATACGATGTGTGAGCAGTCTTCAAGAACGTTCAAATAAACCCAGACAGCAGCCATTAGGCGAATTAAACACCTCCAGCTACTTTGCAAAAACAAAGCAATACGCTGTCACAAACGGATGTACACGATATCCAATACTATCCAACAGATTGTGTCCACAGAAACAATGTAAAATCAAGTTTCATTTATTTAAAATCATAGCATGAATAGGTTAAGTGCTTTCACTCACACAAAGTGAGCTTCATCAGAACAACCCAAGCACTAATTCAAAGTGTTTAATTAATTTCTTTGGCGCCAAGTATCTTAAAGTGGCAACACTCTGATTACAAAATATCTGACATGTCAATTCAGAAAACACATTTACAAAACCCTGTAACCATCACAATTTGCATAGCCTTATATAAATAAATATATATCTCTATGTTTAATATAAAAATTATTATAATATTAGCTGTGCATCTATGTCATTAAATATAAAATTGCATGTAAAATATAAAATATGAAAAATAAAATGTAAAATTCTATCTAGTGCATACATTACAACAACACATATACCAACATAGGGGTAATCGAACCTAGTGTACATCAATTATCTATTACATAAAGGTGGTTTGATGGAAATATGGTCGTTCAGACCTGGTGGTGTAACTGCATCTGTTAATAGTTGCCACCAAACTTCTTTATATGCAAGTACATTTCTATAATCGCCACCCCTAGGATCCATTCCTATATTTTCCAAAATGGAAAATTTAAATGTATGTTCAGATCCTAATTTCTCTATGTGTCTATAAAGTGCTTTATCAATATCCTTAGTCCTAATACTATAGAGATGTGCATATATCCATTTTTTGAAATGCCTCTCAGTTTTGCCTATATAGTATCCTGGACACGCTACGCATTTGGCTAAATAAATGATATATTTTGAATTACAATTGCCCTGTTTGAATCTAATTCTTGTTTTATTAATATTGTTCAATACTATACCTTTGTCTTCATTAATAACGTAACATTGATTACAACAACCGCATTTTAAAGTATGCTTAGTGCAGTAAGCTGTCCCAGAATCCCCTGAACCTCTTTCCAACAGACATTTTAGGTTTTTCCCCATTTTATAAACAAAATTTAGTCTTAAACCCAATATGTCCATGGAATCCTGGTCCACCATCAACACATTCCAGTATTCTATTAATATGTTTTAAATTTTATTTATATGTGGTCCATATTCAAGGACACAGGCCCTACTATAAACTTCTAAATTCTTCGTACAATTCTTGTTGTTAACCACTTCAACACTATTCCTGTTTAGACCTAACAATGGTGTAAATTTCTTTCCCCATTCACTCATTACATACTCATTAACCTCTCTCATCATATTATAATCATAACCCCTTTCCCTAAACAACTCTGTAATATATCCAAGTTCACTTAACATATCTGTAAATTCAGAAGTCATCCTCACAGCCCTTATACATTGTCCCTTATAAATATTTTGCATCATTCTTTTAGGGTGATTGCTGGTGTATTCTAAATACGAGTTGCTAAAAGTCTCTTTCCTATGTATTCTAGACTTCATCTGTCTTAGTGACAAGAGTGTCCAAATACGCTACACTATTACTACTGCTAGTAAATGTAAATTTCAAAAATTCACTACTGTTGTTCAAAAATTCCATGAATTCATTAAATGTATCTTGATGTCCATCCCATAAAATATAAATGTAATTGCAAAGGAGTCAAGAACACTAGCAGTGGTTCTACTATTCACTGTAAACCCATGCACCTGGGTCATACAATCGGTATAGACCGTGCAGACGATGGGAAGACATCTAAAGATGGTTCGATACTGGTTACTTCATCTCCAGAGATTCCTAATGGACAGAGGCAAGAGCAAACAAGTTTTGGGGAAATTGATTTACCTAGTTTACATAACCAAGCAGAACCTAGCAATAGCAGACTTGCACCCACAGATTTCACCTTTGATTTTTTCTTTGGAAATCTGACTGAAGAGGCAAGGAGGATTGGCACAAAGCCAAAAAGAGCGCAATTGATGCGCACTTATCATAATACCAATCCTAAGGATGGAATGATAAAGGTACTGTTTTTTCTACTAAGCATAGCAAATGTGATGAAAATGGATTAATGACACAGGGAAACAAGGAGTTTTATTTGAAATTTTTTTTTCAACAATTACTGTGACTTTGACAGTACTGATCATAAGGACAATGCACATTTTGATCCCCATAAGTTAAAGGGAACTTTAAAATATTTAATTTATATGTTGGGGAAAAAACTGAATATTATTAATTCTATTAAATTAGATAATGCATATTTGACTAAATGTATTGATACCAATATTATACCCATGGGTTTACATTTTTTTAAAACATCTATGGGGGTTGAATTGTCTACTACAACTATCAATGAATTTAACAAATTATTTGATTATTTTGGTATAACATATATGAAACTGCTAATTAAATGTAATGATGAAAAATTATGTAAGTGTATAAACGAAGTAGAGCAATTAAATGAAATTATTGTGAAAGATCTTATGTTTTCACACTGGGAAAAGTTGTATGTGAAGCAATTCAAATCAGCTGATTCAAAAACTAAAAAAGCATATGAAAGGAAAAGTAAAAAAAATGAAAAGAGATGCTGAAGAGTATAAGAGAGGTCAGGCCTATCAGTGGGGAGGGGTACACCAACCGGATAGACCAGAATTTAATAATGTATACATTATGAACAAGAACCAACCCCGAAATGGAAATTATGCACATGATATGTCTCATGATTATGGAGAGGAGTATATTCACAACAACAATAACAATTTTCACCAGGGATGGAAAAATGGGAAACATATAGAATGGAAAAGGGGAAGAAAATGGAGAAAAAAGAGTTTTTACCATCAGGAAGTGGAAAAAGGGAGGAAATGGTAATGGTTACGTACATAGGAACAGCTAGTTATGAAGAGTGTAATAATGATTTAGATATTGTGACAGATGGTGTTATTCATTGTTACAATCAATTTAAAATGTATAACTATACACATACTCCACTGGACAAATCATATTTTAGGCTACTATCGAAGGGAATGAAGTACATTCCAACTTCTACATTTGGACTGGTTGACTGTCTAAGTGAATTTAAGTTATAAGTAAATGTCCAGGTACCACAATCATGAAGTAAATAATCCACTTTATTGTAGAAATCACAGGAGCAGCCACCATAAGCGCTTTCGTCTTAGCCACAAGACTTCATCAGATACTCCTTCCATATGTAATTAATCTTTTATATAAAACTCAATTGTCATTAATTACAATTTTAAAGAAACAGTATCGAAATGTCACTTCATTTCATCCTAAAAATGTTGAATAAAACATAAAATGCACTTTAATTATAAAAAATTATTTGTATAAATGAATGTATGAAAAATATGTCATATTCATATCAAATAAAAAACTAATAAAATACTTTTCCTAAAATGTTGTAGATGTTAAATACTATTTTAAACATATTTTAAATGTAATAACCATAATAGTAAACATCTGTATGCCCTGCTAAAATTCACACCAAAGATGCCTTCTGTGCTAGGACCGGTTTTACAGAGATGTATTCATTCAATCCAGGGGGTAAATTGGATTTCAACTTAAGTTGCCATTTCAATTCTTTGTTAAGCAACATGTTCCTTACATCACCACCCCCGTGTAATTTCTAACTGTATCTATAATGCCAAATTTATATCCACTGAAGGACCCACAATGAATGGAATGTTTATACAAAACACTAGTCTCTTTTTTGTTTTTGACATCATAGCAGTGTTCATACATCCTATACTTAAATGCCCTCTCCATTTTACCCACATAGTATGTGGGGCATCCATTGCATATGGCCAAATACACCAACATCTTTGTATTACAATTACCTTTACAAAATTTTACCCTACTACCAAGCCCATTTTCCAACTGTACGTAATTCTCCCTAAAAATGTTAAAACATTGTTTACAACTACCACAGGGAACTGTAGCCTTTCCATCATAATTCCCTTGAGGTATACAAGACTCAAATATTCTTTTACAATTAGTACCTGTCCTGAAAGAAAAGGTAGGTGCTTGACCAATAGTTTCAAACAATTCCTTATTAGCTTTTAACATACTCCAATTGTCCCTAATTATTTGCATGAAAGGTTCAGAGAAATCGTTATACTCTATAACACATGCCTTTTCATATTTGTTTCCAATTAAAGTTTTTGTATTGGACATACAATCTCTATTGACCCTATTATTCTTGTCCTTATCTAACATAGGCCTTCCTAGAAGTGGTCTGTATTTTTGACCCCAACCCCTATATACTTCTCCCAATATCACATCAACAAAGGTGTCTGGGTATCCCCTTTCTAAAAACATGAATTTCAATTTCCTAAATTCAATTTTTAGTTCTTCATATTCTGACGTCATACGAGCTATGCGTACTGCTTGTCCTTTCACTAAGCTTCTTTTCATAAATATGGGGTGATTACTGGAAAAATGTAAGTAGCTGTTGCACCAAGTGGTTTTCCTATATATCTTGGACTGAAACCCATTCCTGGTTTGAATTATAGTGGTGTCCAAATAATTAATAGATGTCTTATCCCATGTATATGTAAACCTAAAGAAGGGGGTGCTTCCATTAATATAATGAACAAAGTTCTTCACACTGTCTTCATCTCCTTCCCATAATACAAAAATGTCATCCAAAAATCGAACATAGAGATTAATATTATTCATAAAATCACTTTGAAATACAAATCTGTTCTCCCATTCCAACAGAACTAAATTTGCATAAACTGGTGCGCATGCTGCCCCCATTGCGACACCACTAATCTGCTGATAGTATTCTCCCTGAAAGTATATGTAATTGTTGTCCAACACTACCTCCATTAACTCCAAAATAAGCTGAATTTTGTCATAGGGCAAAGATGATAATTTATACACACTATCACTGAAATATTTGTACCCCTCAACTCTGGGTATACTAGTAAATAAATCAGTAACATCAATAGTAAGAAAATTCAAATTTTCCTGCCATACCTCCTGAGTCAATTTACTCAAAAATTCCCAGGAATCCTTTATTAGATGATTGGTGTTTATAACTATTTCTTTCAACCAAAAGTCTATATAAACTGCAATAGGGTGTGTTTTAGAGCCCTTAGCCGACACAATCGGCCTAAATGGAGGTTCCTTTATATTTTTGTGTACCTTAGGTAGTCCAAAGATAATCGGAACTTTGGGATATCTTTGTTTTAAAAAATATAAAGTCTTATTACTAATTCTATTTTCTAACAAATATTCTTCTAACAGGGAATCAATCCTACCATATGCTATATTAATCTCATTCTTTGAAACTGGTGAATATGTTTTCTAATCCATCAAAATGTTTGTAATAACATTGTTGTATTCCTCCGTACTATATAAAATGGCACCCCCTCCTTTGTCTGGTTTCATAATACGTATAGAACTGTCATTTTTTAATGTATACAGTAAAACCCTTTCTTCGTTACTTAAATTATCTTGTCCATAAATTCCTTTCTTCTTTTTATTATTAGTGACACCATATGCCTCATATATAACATAAAAAACTAATAAAATACTTTTCCTAAAATGTTGTAGATGTTTGTCTAAGGGGTTTAAATTTGTATCTTCGAGTAAGGGAGATATTGTTCATGCCTTAGTTGATCTGAAAGTTTATTTAAGGAAGCTTAATTTAGCTATGGTTTTTAGAAATAATGAATCAAGAGAGGCAGAAAGTGAAGTAGGTCCTACTAGGTGTAGTACTATAAATCCCCCCTTACACCCTGTTTTTATGACTTTTGAAAAACAAGTAACTGAAGAATTATATGAGGCATATGGTGTCACTAATAATAAAAAGAAGAAAGGAATTTATGGACAAGATAATTTAAGTAACGAAGAAAGGATTTTACTGTATACATTAAAAAATGACAGTTCTATACGTATTATGAAACCAGACAAAGGAGTGGGTGCCATTTTATATAGTACGGAGGAATACAACAATGTTATTACAAACATTTTGATGGATTCGAAAACATATTCATCAGTTTCAAAGAATGAGATTAATATAGCATATGGTAGGATTGATTCCCTGTTAGAAGAATATTTGTTAGAAAATAGAATTAGTAATAAGACTTTATATTTTTTAAAACAAAGATATCCCAAAGTTCTGATTATCTTTGGACTACCTAAGGTACACAAAAATATAAAGGAACCTCCATTTAGGCCGATTGTGTCGGCTAAGGGCTCTAAAACACACCCTATTGCAGTTTATATAGACTTTTGGTTGAAAGAAATAGTTATAAACACCAATCATCTAATAAAGGATTCCTGGGAAGTTTTGAGTAAATTGACTCAGGAGGTATGGCAGGAAAATTTGAATTTTCTTACTATTGATGTTACTGATTTATTTACTAGTATACCCAGAGTTGAGGGGTACAAATATTTCAGTGATAGTGTATATAAATTATCATCTTTGCCCTGTGACAAAATTCAGCTTATTTTGGAGTTAATGGAGGTAGTGTTGGACAACAATTACATATACTTTCAGGGAGAATACTATCAGCAGATTAGTGGTGTCGCAATGGGGGCAGCATGCGCACCAGTTTATGCGAATTTAGTTCTGTTGGAATGGAAGAACAGATTTGTATTTCAAAGTGATTTTATGAATAATATTCATCTCTATGTTCGATTTTTGGATGACATTTTTGTATTATGGGAAGGAGATGAAGACAGTGTGAAGAACTTTGTTCATTATATTAATGGAAGCACCCCCTTCTTTAGGTTTACATATACATGGGATAAGACATCTATTAATTATTTGGACACCACTATAATTCAAACCAGGAATGGGTTTCAGTCCAAGATATATAGGAAAACCACTTGGTGCAACAGCTACTTACATTTTTCCAGTAATCACCCCATATTTATGAAAAGAAGCTTAGTGAAAGGACAAGCAGTACACATAGCTCGTATGACGTCAGAATATGAAGATCTAAAAACTGAATTTAGGAAATTGAAATTCATGTTTTTAGAAAGGGGATACCCAGACACCTTTGTTGATGTGATATTGGGAGAAGTGTATAGGGGTTGGGGTCAAAAATACAGACCACTTCTAGGAAGGCCTATGTTAGATAAGGACAAGAATAATAGGGTCAATAGAGATTGTATGTCCAATACAAAAACTTTAATTGGAAACAAATATGAAAAGGCGTGTGTTATAGAGTATAACGGTTTCTCTGAACCTTTCATGCAAATAATTAGGGACAATTGGAGTATGTTAAAAGCTAATAAGGAATTGTTTGAAACTATTGGTCAAGCACCTACCTTTTCTTTCAGGACAGGTACTAATTTTAAAGGCATATTTGAGTCTTGTATACCTCAAGGGAATTATGATGGAAAGGCTACAGTTCCCTGTGGTAGTTGTAAACAATGTTTTAACATTTTTATGGAGAATTACGTACATTTGGAAAATGAGCTTGGTAGTAGGGTAAAATTTTGTAAAGGTAATTGTAATACAAAGATGCTGGTGTATTTGGCCATATGCAATGGATGCCCCGCATACTATGTGGGTAAAACGGAGAGGGCATTTAAGTATAGGATGTATGAACACTGCTATGATGTCAAAAACAAAAAAGAGACTAGTGTTTTGTATAAACATTCCATTCAGTGTGGGTCCTTCAGTGGATATAAATTTGGCATTATAGATACAGTTAGAAATTACACGGGGGTGGTGATGTAAGGAACATGTTGCTTAACAAAGAATTGAAATGGCAACTTAGGTTGAAATCCAATTTACCCCCTGGATTGAATGAATACATCTCTGTAAAACCGGTCCTAGCACAGAAGGCATCTTTGGTGTGAATTTTAGCAGGGCATACAGATGTTTACTATTATAGTTATTACGTTTAAAATATGTTTAAAATAGTATTTAACATCTACAACATTTTAGGAAAAGTATTTTATTAGTTTTTTATTTGATATGAATATGACATATTTTTCATACATTCATTTATACAAATAATGTTTTATAATTAAAGTGCATTTTATGTTTTATTCAACATTTTTAGGATGAAATGAAGTGACATTTCGATACTGTTTCTTTAAAATTGTAATTAATGACAATTGAGTTTTATATAAAAGATTAATTACATATGGAAGGAGTATCTGATGAAGTCTTGTGGCTAAGACGAAAGCGCTTATGGTGGCTGCTCCTGTGATTTCTACAATAAAGTGGATTATTTACTTCATGATTGTGGTACCTGGACATTTACTTTGATCTTTGTTGGATTAGTGTACAATTATACATATTTTTTGGTTGAATTTAAGTTATACTTTAGGAAACTGAATTTAGCTTTATTATTTAAGGAAAATACTCACGAACCTGTACGTGAGACAGGAGGTGTTAAGAAAAAGAGCACATTTATTCCACCTATGAATCCTAATGTTCAAAATTTATGATAGATTGGTTGCACAGAAGATTTATCAGACACAAAATCAAATTATTAAGAAGAGGATGAGAAGTAACCTTTCTTATGAAGAACAAATGACACTTAAAGAGTTAAGGACTAATAACAACATAAGGGTTATGAAACCCAATAAAGGAGGTGTTGTTGTTATATTTGACAACTTGGAATATATTTCCAAAATGCATGATATTCTTCATGCATCTGGGAATTATGCAACGGTCTCCCTTAACGAAATCAATATAGCAAACAGGTGAATAGACCTGCATACAGAAGAATTCTTATTGGATAGACAAATAACTGAGGATACATACCGTTTTCTTAAGGCTGAACATCCTAAAATGGCAACTATAGTAGGCATTCCAAAAATTCATAAAGACATTAAGGATCCACCTTTTCAGCCAATAATAGCAGACAGTACGTCTAAAACTTTTCCATTGGGGGTATTAGTAGATACCTTGCTCAAGCATTTATATGGAGAAGTAAAACATATGGTTAAGGATTCTTGGGAATTCTTAAAAAACTACCCAGTGGACATATGGAAACAGGGATATTTATTTGTATCTATTGATGCGGTGGACTTTTTCTCATGCATACCAAAAGATGAGGGAATGGAAGCATTTACCAATAGTCATAGGAAACACAATCATCTTGTATGGGACAAAATATGTCTGATATTAGAACTGATGTCTATAGTTCTTGATCATAATTACATCTATTTTGAAAGTGAGCGGTTTAGACAAACTAAAGGTGTTGTTATGGGGACGGCTTGTGCCCCCATATCTGCAAATTTGGTAATGCTTGATTGGGAGGAGAACACCATATTCAACAGTGCATTTTATGAAAACAACATTAAATATTACTCTTGTTTCTTAGATGACATTTATATTTTATGGGATGGACATCAAGATACATTTAATGAATTCATGGAATTTTTGAACAACAGTAGTGAATTTTTGAAATTTACATTTACTAACAGTAGGAATGGTGTAGCGTATTTGGACACTCTTGTCACTAACACAGATGAAGGCTTTAAGTCTAGAATACATAGGAAAGAGACTTTTAGCAATTCGTATTTAGAATACACCAGCAATCACCCTAAAAAATTATGCAAAATATTTATAAGGGCAATGTATAAGGGCTCTGAGGATAACTTCTGAATTTACAGATATGTTAAGTGAACTTGGATATATTACAGAGTTGTTTAGGGAAAGAGGTTATGATTATAATATGATGAGAGAGGTTAATGAGTATGTAATGAGTGAATGGGGAAAGAAATTTACACCATTGTTAGGTCTAAACAGGAATAGTGTTGAAGTGGTTAACAACAAGAATTGTACGAAGAATTTAGAAGTTTATAGTAGGGCCCGTGTCCTTGAATATGGACCACATATAAATAAAATTAAAAACATATTAATAGAATACTAGAATGTGTTGATGGTGGACCAGGATTCCATGGACATATTGGGTTTAAGACCAAATTTTGTTTATAAAATGGGGAAAAACCTAAAAAGTCTGTTGGAAAGAGGTTCAGGGGATTCTGGGACAGCTTACAGCACTAAGCATACTTTAAAATGCAGTTGTTGTAATCAATGTTATGTTATTAATGAAGACAAAGGTATAGTATTGAACACTATTAATAAGACAAGAATTAGATTCAAACAGGGCAATTGTCATTCAAAATATATCATTTATTTAGCCAAATGCATAGCGTGTCCAGGATACTATATAGGCAAAACTGAGAGACATTTCAAAAAACGGATATATGCACATCTCTATAGTATTAGGACTAAGGATATTAATAACGCACTTTATAGACACATAGAGAAATTAGGATCCGAACATACATTTAAATTTTCCATTTTGGAAAATATAGGAATGGATCCTAGGGGTGGCGATTATAGAAATTTACTTGCATATAAAGAAGTTTGGTGGCAACTATTAACAGATGCAGTTACACCACCAGGTCTGAACAACCATATTTCCATCAAATCACTTTTATGTAATAGATAATTGATGTACACTAGGTTCGATTACCCCTATGTTGGTATATGTGTTGATATAATGTATGCACTAGATAGAATTTTACATTTTATTTTTCATATTTTATATTTTACATGCAATTTTATATTTAATGACATAGATGCACAGCTAATATTATAATAATTTTTATATTAAACATAGAGATATATATTTATTTATATAAGGCTATGCAAATTGTGATGGTTACAGGGTTTTGTAAATGAGTTTTCTGAATTGACATGTCAGATATTTTGTAATCAGAGTGTTGCCACTTTAAGATACTTGGCGCCAAAGAAATGATTTAAACACTTTGAATTAGTGCTTGGGTTGTTCTGATGAAGCTCACTTTGTGTGAGTGAAAGTGCTTAACCTATTCATGCTATGATTTTAAATAAATGAAACTTGGTTTTACATTGTTTCTGTGGACACAATCTGTTGGATAGTATTGGATATCGTGTACATCCGTTTGTGACAGCGTATTGCTTTGTTTTTGCAAAGGAGTCGGAGGTGTTTAATTCGCCTAACGGCTGCTGTCTTTGGGTTCATTTGAATGCTCTTGAAGACTGCTCACACATCGTATTTCAAAGGAAGGCAGCTAATTTGTGTTTTTTGAGTTTCGGTCTGCAGTTACTGGCATTCTTTTGCTGCTATTTTATAACAATATGGAATTTTGGAAATAAATGTTTGGGATTAGCAGTATTATGTAGGACAGCAGTGAAGATATAACATTAGTAAGAATAGAAATATTATTGTTGATTTAAGATATCAAGAGAAAGTATATAGAATTATAGCTTTATATGCTTACATTATCTGTAATGAAAGGGAGAATATTTTTCAATAGATGTTATACTATGTAGTAGTGAATGTGAATATTATAATCACAGAGGATTTTAACTGTGATTTAAGAAGTAAAAGAAAAAAGAAAGGAAAGGGTATAAGAAAAATGGCATAAGTTGTGATGTCCTCACTCTGGGTCAGTAATCAAGGAACCTGAATCCTCACCACTGAGATTGGAGATGGACATTCACATGGAATACAATTGGACACACTCAGTATTTCCAGATGCAGACCTCTCTGTATCAAGCACAATTTCCCTTAGGAACATACAGGGAATACAGTCAGCCTGGGATCTGGATTTCTTTATGTGTGTCTCCCTCCAGGGCCCCAGTAAGGCTTCTCATTAGTACTGCTTTAGGGTTAATTCCTCAACTGAGTGTCCAGGCCAAGTCCTCCAGTACCCTCTCTGTGAAACCAGTGCTTTGTGTCCCTGCTCCAAGTAGCTGACACCCACACACTGTCAGATTTGATTTTCACACACATACACACACACACACACACACACACACACATCTGGGAAAGGCTGGCACAGAGTTACCTACTGTGCCCCCTTCTGCCTAGACTATAAGGTAGTTATCACTGCCACCAGACACTAGAAAGCCAGCTACCCAAGGCTCTTGCAAGGGAATCCAGTTATACTGAGTGAAATTAATATTGATACAAGTGGTAATGTTGACCAACCAGTCAGAATTCAGAAGTGGCCACAGTGTCACCAATAGATATTAGTACTCTCAAAAGTTAAAATATTCTGTAAAAGACCAGCCACAATGAAAAGTTTAAATATATTTAATAGTAAATAATAAAAAACATGAAAATATGAATTATTTATTTACAGTAAACACCAGAGTTTCAGCCATTGGAAATATTAAAAATAACACAGCTGGAAAGATTCACACATTTGCAGAAAAACACTATATTTTCTTGACTAATCTAGTGAATTACTGTTCCTACATACCTAATAGAGCAAGGCTAGATAAAGTAGGTGAGGGATCCTTCAATGTCAGGATCCAAGAAACAGCCTGTCCTGAGAATTCTGTCTCACCTAATATTAAAACATTATTTCTGTACAGAATGACATTGCATACATCTGGTCATCTGACTTCTAGTTCCCATGCAACCCCCATTGCTAGAATCTACCACTATTTAGCACCTACATGTCAGTAATACACACACAAGAGCATTGCTCAGATCCGGTGCAGTCTCTGGAACTCATAAAACAATTACAAACTTCTACTCCTCCTATAGAGACTAACAAACTATGGTTCTTACAGACATTCCATCTCTGGCTTCATTCAAAACTGTGAGATAATGTCTTTATTGCCTAGACCCAGTAATTTAATTTCTTACTATTTTCCAAACTTAGCTGGAGCTGAGCTTAACCTCTTCTCTTCCAGTGTCCTCTGTTAACATATATATATATATATATATATATATATATATATATATATATATATATATATATATATATATATATATAAAATTCAGTTACAATAGAGTCAAGACCCACTGTTTGGTACACTTTTAACATGATCAACTTTACAAATCCTTTTTAAACACAAGCATCTGTACAAATCAGTTTGATGTTCAAATAAACACAATTCCTTATCAAACTCTAGCCAGCCATGCTGGCACATGTCACAAAGCTACTGCCCAACTTCTCCTGGCATAGCTGGCAATACCTCCCATTGTCACAGAAGTTATGAAATGTGTTAAAATGCCTATATGGAATAGACAATTCTGAACATATAGAAGAGGTATCCTTAAATCCAAAATTGATTATTTTATATTACCTAAAGGAATAAGTATAGATGAAAGAGAAGCAGTTGTAATGTGATTTACAGATCATTTGATGAGATGAATGAAGATAAATTAAAATAAAAAATATAGTAAAATAGGAAAGGGAATAAAAAGAATAATTGAAAAAGGAAATGGAAATATAAATATAAAAAAATATAAAATTATGGAGAGGCCATGCTACTATGAAGGCACTTTTTGTTACTTGGTCAGAATGGTGGATTATATTTAAATGAAAATATAAAAAATGTTTCTTACAATGGCAGAGTAAAACAAGAAAGTTGGGAAAAGAAAGATATTTATAGCTATACGAAAATGTTTTTGAAAATATGGAAAAGAATTAGAAAGAGTACTAAGAAAAAAATTATAGAAAATAAATTATGAAAAGATTAAAGATTTGTTATATAAACAAAAATATTTACTAGAAGGAAAAAGAAGTATGAGCATACTTAAACAAAATAGCGAAAGAGGACAGTTGTGCAATTAGAGGAATGAAAAATTAGAAAGAAGAATTAGAAAGAATATGGAAGATAAAGATTGATGAGACAGAAAAACATAAAAAACATGGTATAAAATATAATGGTACAATATTATTGTGTTAATCAATAGGAAAAGCTACCAGAAGAAAATATTAAAGGTATAACATAAATAAATGGTGTAGTAATTAAGTAGAATGTCAAATGTATTTATTTATTTATTTATTTATTTATTTATTTATATAATACATACTGGGCATAAAAATACAAGTAAAAGTAAATATTGTTTATAAAAAGAAAAGGGAGAGAATATGTTTATATTGTGGTAGAGAAGAAACCATATAATATGTTTTTGAAATGTAAGAAGGTGAAGAAATTATGGAGAAAATATGTGAAGAAAATTATTTTTGAGATTTTAAAGAAAGTGGTAATATAAATTTGGATATGACTGAATATGGATATGACAAGAATAGACACAAAGCATATAAAATAAGAATGGACAAAAATTGTTTTATGTAGTATGAGTGATTTGGAATGAGAAATTAAATGAGATTATGTTGAATGGCAAGTGAATACTGTCAATAATATGAAAAATCAGATAGATTGGTGTTATGGAAAAAGAGTGGAGGTTTACTATGAATGAAAATGTATAAAGATGATAAGCATAAAACTGATAGTTGTTTTATTAATATGTAATATATATGGATGAAATTATGTAATTTTATAAATATGTACATTTGTAAATATGAACATTTATAAACATGCAAAAATGTAAATTTGTAAATAAAATGTTATGTAAATAATACATAAATGAATAAAGGATCCCCTACTCTTTTTGACAGGTGCTGTGGGATCTTTTACATCCACTTGAGCTACCACCAACTGAATCAGATCAGGACTTGCTTTACAGCAGTTGGTCCCTCCCACAGATTTGTGGGCAAACAATATAAATGCATTACGCACTGCTTGGGAATGCAAATACTAGGATGCCAGTGCCACTCACACATTTAAAAGTATGCATGTTTAAGTGTGCTTTTGCAGAGCATGTAATTTTATACTTGAAGGCTGTCATTTTTTTGTCTTATTATGGACAGAAGCATTAAAATTAAAGTGCACAATGATTGTAATACCACTGGTTTGATTTACATTGCTGGCTATTCACATTGTGATGCATTTTACATCAGCATGACTACCAGAAAGTTATCTCAAAGAGTTAAAGAACACTTGTATTCTATTAAGAGCAAAGATACCAAAAGTATCTTATATAGACACACCTTAACATGTGGTTTCTTTAAGAAGTTCTTTTTTGCTGTCATACAGCATTTACCTGTGGATCTTAGAGAGGGTTGTTTCAAGAAGCAGCTACTTAAAAATAAACACAGTGGCAGCTTGAGATGCAGGCTGATAAGTTTCCCGGCCTGAATGACACCATTTGTATAAAATATTTTTTATAATTTTTTTAATATCATGTTATTTTGTATTGAGTTATATTTACATGCTGTTATTGTTTGTTGTCTTTGATTGGTGAGTTTGCATTATAAAGTTGTCTTCTAGTCAGTTGTTTAGTTTTCTTATAAAGTCAGTTGTGGATGAAAGCTCCCAAAATAAATTTCCTTTAAGAAGATTCCATTTTCCTGTGGTGCCTATCTGCAGATGTTTCCCTTGTTTAATTGTGCTGTTCATCACCTGAGTGCTTTGTTTGTGTTGGTCATCTGAAATTTGTACATTGAGGAGTGCAGAACCTCCCTTATGCTGTACTGCTGTGACAACAATGGCTCTACCAGGTGTGGAAATAGAACCCATAGCCTTCTGCACCAAATGCAAGTGTTCTATTTGTTGTGACACTGACACTGGCCAGACAAATCAGACATTTCTGGTGCTTTCGCAGTAAAGAACCTTATTCTAAATCTGATCTACAGTTTCAAAATCCATTGCTATACTCCTGCTAGATCATTCCACCTATACATCCATCCATCAATCCATCCCAACACAAAAGAGCAGTGTTTGTACTCTAAGGTCAAGTCCTCCCTAGTTACTGAGCTCCTTATTGCATCACAGAGAGTGCATTCAGCTACCCTGTGAAAACAAATGTGTCTGCAGACTGTTTGAGGACAGTAACTGTGATCCTCAGAACTATACGACATAAGTGCAAATAGAAGATATATGTATTAATTCTGAAATGACTACTGTGGAGTATTTTTCCTCCCACACAATGATTGAGTTAAGCCAGCACTAGTATATACAAGGAGCAGGAGTGCTGGGATGCTTCCCCCATGTCAGGGTTTGTAAATTTAAAAGTGTAGCAGTAAGTATCAGAATTCTCTGTTATTTGGGTTGAATCACTGTTTACATTTTGAAGTACTGCAATTTAAATTATTTATCCAAGCTCAGACAGGGAGCTGTGAAAGAAGCACAGTTCTGCCAGTTGTGTTGGTAATTTTATCATTTTAGTCAGTACCCAAACGTGTAACCTCTGATGAAGATGAGGACACAGTGCCCATGTCCTGATCCCCTTTCCTTTTGTTAGTGAACATGACCTCAAAATATCAACTGAGTTTGATGCTCCCCCTTCTCATACAGGGAACAGTCCACTTTTATTTCTAGAAGACACTCTCAGGGGGACCTCCTTCCGATCCCGGCCGGCCCCGCGGAACTCCCCCCGGCCGCGGAGGGGCAGAATATCTGTGACCTGTGATTTGGAGGTGCTGATTTTCATGCCTACCACTTTACACTCAGCACCAAGTGTCTCCATTGTATGCTGGAGATCACAGCCACTTAAGGCTAAGAGGATAGCATCATCTCCAATCAACGAAGGTGCAACCCTTCCATCCAGGTACTAAATAGTCTGTGCACTTTTGTGAAAATGCTGATATCGTGTCCATGAAAGTCTCAGACAGAAGGGTATATTAGACCCCTGCCTGCTGCAGTTAAACACCCATTTTGAATGTATTAAACTTTTAGTCCCAGGAACATTGACACTGCTCTCACTCCTCAGATATAGGAATGAAATGGCACACAGTAGTGGCTCTTGATCCCAAACTGTTGTAAAGTCATCTACACATTCCAGGGTATACAGGTGATTATGCCTTGTCTTAGTCTACAGTACACATGTAAAGAGTGCTGGCAAACTCCCATGATCTTCCAATATCTGTGCAAAGATAATGAGTTGATCTTCTTGATCCAGTGTTCCATGGCCAGGATGGAACCTGCCTTGTTTCTCAAGAATCAAAGGCTTGATCACTGGACAAGCCTCCTCTCTAATACCCTGACATATACTCTTCAATAGGGGGTGAAGTATATGATTACTTTGAAAATGAAACATACCATCCTGTCCTCTTTCTGAAAATGGAAACAACTACTCAAATTTGCCTATCCAGAGTTATAGTATAAGCATGTTAACTATGACATCCCAAAAATTTCCAGTGGGTTCGCCATTTCCTGCTGGATGTCTTCCACTCCTCCTGCCTTGCAACAGTGGAAAAGCTCAATTGCTTTTTGGCCTCATCTTCCAAAATGGTCCCAGTTCCACTATCTGCTTCTTTTCAGCACTCAGGAGTTCCTCAAAGTGTTCCTTGCACCTCTTTACAATATCACTTGTATGGTCAGAACAATACCATGATTCCCTCTCCTAAGTCACCAGATGGTTTAACAGGGCCCTTTTGACGTTGTTTAAAAGTCATTCTTTATAGACTAGCTAAACATTTCCCATATTCTACTTTGGAGATTACCACAGCTGATGCATTCCTGGCTTGTCAGTGCCTATCAATTACATCCAGACATCCCCTGCTATCATGGCATAGAAGTCTTCTTTCTTTAACCTGATGGTGGTCCTCACTGTTTGTGTCCAGCAATAGATATTTAGGTTACTGCCAAGCCACGTGCTATACAATTTAAACTGCAAAACTACATCAGATCACTCTTAAATTCTAAGTCTGATTGCATATTCATGAAGATAGTATATCTGCCAATTGTCTGCCCTATCAAGTGGTAATACTTAAGGAATGTTAGAATCAGATCAAAGTAACTTACACATGAACATTTCCAAATGCTGTTTTAAACATAAAAGTCTTAAATTGTTAACGTGAAAAAACTTACGTTTGATATTTTCTTTAGTTTTAATTGTTTTGTGGGTTGATCTCTCCACACTCCTGGGTGCTAAGCCATAATACTTGATTGACTATGCTTCGGCATAGAAAGTCAGTGGTGTACCTCATCCATCAGCAGCCTTCACATAGTAGCTATGATGTTTAAAACTCTCACCCCATTCTGCTGATTTTTTTTCCGCACTATTACTTCCACTTACAAAAGATTTGCACAGTTCCATTTTAAGTCCCCCATCCACTTGTACTGTAAAGAGCTTCAAGTGACATCTACACAAGACCATTTCATCTACAATTGCATATCAAAAGTGTGTTTTCACCAAAATATCAGTTTATTTTCAAAACACTTAATATTGTTTATTTTTGATAATATTTTAAACAAATGTAATGGTACAGAAACTATTCATTTGTGAATGGAAATACAGAGTGGTTTATTAACATGTTTATGGGCTGAATGGGTGGGGTTTTTTTTATGTCAGCCAGAGTAACCATTACATTGAGAGGCTGGATAATTAAGGCAGGCATGATGATAAAGTCTAATTTTTTTAACTGTTTTCATTTTAATGCACCTCTTACTTGAAACAAAAATACCCTAATATATGCTTTACTCTAATAATATTTTATATAAATTCTGATATTGCTTCCATTCTTTCCCTTTTGTAAGTCACGAGCAAGCCTATTACTATAAATTACCTCCATCTTCAGAACCAAGGCACTTCACTGCACTCTAGCTACCAGCTGCAGACATCACAGGAAGGCATTACAGTGTTTTGTAAAAGATGAACAAGCAAGCACACATCTCTGAATTTTAATGGCTAGTTCTGAGAATTGAATATGGCAAATGTATATACTTTGCAAAAAGCATATTAAAGCATTTAATATGAATAAAATGCAGTGCAAAGATCCATACCCTACAACAGTAGTTAAAATTTGTGTATTTATAAAGGTACCTTTAATAGTATATGGAATATTATTTCATATTTGCAAACAGATTGTTTTGTGTCTAACAGGATAATATTAAATGCATTTTACAGCACTAGTTGCAAATTATTTTCTGTGTTTTGTAGGATTAGTAATAATTTTGCTTACTTCATAAGCATATATGACAATGGTATGTTTTTTTTTTTTCACAAACAAAATTTCTTGGTTTTATTAACATAAGTGGTCACACAGAATCTTGGGAATATGCTGAGGGTGAATGATCCCTATTTCTGAAGTAGTCAGTTATTCACAGACTGTGAATCACAAAAAAATAAAACAGTCTGTACATGAAAAAAATCATTTTCACAAACTGGGAAGGAAATAGATTAAATTGCCTTTTTCTCTAACATTTAAAGAGAGTCTGAAGTCAGTTATAGAAAATGCCATAATTTGTACTGTCATATGTAGCCAAATGTGTAGAAGTAACAAATGGGCAAGCTTCTAATAATCAGAAGGCATCAGATTTAATGAGAAACATAAGAAAAAGCAATGCCTCGGTACAGTGTGCAGGTGACAAAGCTGCCTAAACACTCACTAGTAGTTTGTGATGGCATAAACATCTCAAAGCAGCTTTGCCACTGCATGCTCTAACACTCCAGATAAAAATGGTAAATGTGCACTTTGACGATAGTTTAAAACACAATCTAGAGATGCCATAGGGATTTTTGGGAGCAGAATGATAACAGAGTTTAAATTAGGAGCCAGCAGACCAGTCTAGAGAGGAAAAAAATTAACAAAATTGAAGATAACAGGTGCTAATTCTGAAATAACCTCATGGGGAAATATTGGCATAAGATCAAATAATGAATCCACTGGCCTAACGCCAGGAAACACTAGCTGTGCTTTGCATAGCGAATCTACTGCAAAAGGAAACAAACCTTTATTTTATACATGCTACAAATAAGATATATTCAGCAGATCTGGGTTTTATTTCTAAGGCAGCCATTGCAGCATTACATACTTTGCAAGAAATAAATTAACCACAGTAATATTTCCTACCTTAAAACAGTGGTCCCTTGCCAGTATTTTCCAGTTTCCAAATTGATAGATAAGTAGAAATTAACATACCAAGTAGCTGTATGCCATTCCTGATAAAAACTTTATAATCTTTTAAAACAGTCTGAGGATGATACTGATTCCTAGTACTTTATGCTTTACCTATAATGGTTTTCTTTTTTTTTTTTTTTTGAGTGGATGGCTTTGTCCATGACCTTTGCTCTTTAAATTGTACTTATAATTAGAACTTTCTATGTCAACATCTTGTTCACTTAGGGTAAGAAAGACATTAGTGTAACACATTAAGAGGTAAATCTGTAGATAGTAAGTAAAAACTTAACTTCCTTTTATTTCTTTGTAAGCAAATGTATAATAATGAGGCAAACTTGCATGGCAATAAATGTATAACATCATTTCTGAAAAAAAACTAATAAATATTGGCATTGATCATTCATATCCTAACACAAATATTGTAGTTAAAATGAATTAAATATGTATAACAGCTAAACTGACAAATCTTGTTAAAACCAAATGATTATTATTAGCAATTTTTACATTTTATTTACATTTTAAAAGCATAAAATAAGTTGTTTGAACTAATTTTCTCATGTACATCCTTCAAAACACAGTGTTTTTTTTACATTTTGTTTATGCCTTTTTTGTACCATTTGTTTGTAACTTATTTTCATGTATTTATTTTGTTTTCTGGTGGACAATGTTTTGCAGTTAAACAAGACATTTCTTTAGACATGTGTCATACCAGTGAAATATAAAAAATAAAATGACAATAAGGAGAACAGAATTCAGAATGAAGACAATATTTATATTTAAATTGAAGAGTAATAGCAGCAACACAAGTTTTGTTCTAAAAAAGGCTGGTCAATAAAGACTGTACTTTAAAACAGTATATGAAACAGACACACATTTAAGAGAGGGAGTGCAGGCAGGAGATGAAGGATACTTGAATAACAATATGCTTGGAAGAGTGGAAAGTGACAGGTTCAACAGAAGTCATTTTCATCTTTTTTCTTTTGACATTTTTAGATGCTTAGAAATCGTTAGACACAACCATTTACAATAGTCATAATAACGATCTGTTACAGAAGCAATTTTATAAAAGCACATTCAGAATTTTTTAAAGCAATGCAAAAAATAAATACATTTTACTCCTTTCTTATCAGATGCTGTACACCTTATGTTATATGTTATGTTCATAGATTACTACTAGGCTAAAAAACCTTATGAACCATTTTAAGGCTAGCCAATTACCCCATGTGAGAATTAAACCCTGCATCTTGTGTTTGTAAAGAAAACACCTTAACCATTATGCTAACCTACCTTATGACTCAGAAAATAGTACAAAACTGGAATTTAACCATGTTCTGCACTGTGTTTATGAACCTTGGCGTACATTTACTTTACAAATGTTGTTTGAATGCTGAATACCTGATGTCTGTATCCCGTTTCTCTTTCTGCTACTAAGCAGTCATCTACATGGAAACAGTCATAGGCTGGAGTCACTGATAAGTTGCATAGTGTGTAGCAGACATTTTGGGTGAATCAACATTTCATAATACTGTGTTTCATGAATGCTGTGCAGAAGATGTATGTAGATACTACATTATATATGCAAATTAATCCAGACAGGGAAATAAGGTCCTAATGATATGTAAATGCATTGCAAATGAATGTAAGGTATAGTTGTGATTCATAGTCATGTCCAGGAGAAAATGTGCACCAATATGTGCCTGCCTACAGAAGTGCAAACCACACAAAACTATGACTGCTACAGATAATGGAAATGCTTTATTGGAAAGGCTCACCTAGACTCTGCTACACTTTGCTGTGAGGGAAAGGTTGGTTTGCCTTTCATTTGTTGTATTTTTTATTAGTTTATTGCCTTTTTATATTTTGAGTGCTGTGATTTGTTTTCTTTACCTTGTGTTTTGCTTGTGTTCTGCTTTTAACTGCATATTAAAATTTCAAAAGACCTCACAGCTCTGTCTCTTGTGAGTCAGGCAGAAATCCCCCCCCCCCCCCGTCACTGTTGTGTTCTTAAACACCACTGTCTTTCTAGTTGCCTGCCTCTTATGTTAATTTGACCATATATCTCATTTCCTCTCTGCTTTCACTGGCTTGTGTGAGTAAGCACAAAATTATCATTTTGCGAAATCACTCCCCTTCAACTATATAAATTTATTGGCCATTCTACTGTATTCCATAGTACCGGAATACAAACGTGATCACCCCCTTTCAATCTATCTTGCTGTTTTAAAAATAGTGACTCTCCACTAATTTTTAGACAGGTAAAGCTTAAGTTATCTACTTTCACATCTAACTTCTCTAGTGCACACTGCAGTGTTTAGGATAAACCATTTTTTCCATCTTACCTTTAAGCATCCCTGTGACTAGCACTTGCTCTAATATCTGCTGGAAAGCACTAGGAAGCCTTAAACTGATGCAATCACTCAACTCTCCTTATTAATAAGGATAAATTAATCATGGGCACTAAACAGCCTTTAATTGCAAAGTACCTTGCTAAGGTAAGGGAAAACAACTGCTGTACTTTTCAAAAAAAGCACCAAGCCAGGCATGTCCAAGGGTCAGCTTCCACTGATTTTTCCTGTCCACCTGGTGAATCTGGGCATACTGGGGCAATGCAGGGCAATGCAGCAATTGCCTCATCTACACAGACAACCCTCTCCTCCTACCACCCAACACTACAACCTGTGAGAGATGCACTTACATAGCCAAACTGGAAGCAAAGCTCTCTCCACCCAAGATTGTGCTAGACAGTCAAGAGGAGAAGGTTAACACCAGCACTACACCTCAAGAAACACATTGCTCTTCTAAACTCACACCACTGACACCCACACAGAGCAACACTAAATCCACATATGCGGAGGCCCTTAACTGTAACATGCCCAAGCAACAAGGACCTCCAAAGCTGAAACGCAAACAAACACCAGTCACAACCAAAGTGCCACATAGCTCACAACACCAGTGTGCCACCCAGCAACAGCCCCTAAGGCAAGACAACATACCTAACACTTTAGTCATAGGTGACTCTATAGTCAGGCACACTGATGTCCCACTCACCAGGCTGAACAAGGAGAAAATTACAGTGAGCTGCCTGTCGGGTGCCATGATCCGCCACATAACTCATGCACTCAAGTCACACCACAACAAGTACAAATATGACTCTGTCATTGTCCATGTTGGAGTGAATGACTTGAGACTTACCTCCCTGGACTACATGAAAAGAGACATGGAAGAGCTCTCGGATCATGTGGTTCAGGCAGGTATGACCCTAGCCCTGAGTAGCATCCTGCCTTCACCCAGAATGATACCACAATATAAGGACAAAATGATTGACTTCAACAAATGGCTAAGCTTCTGGTGTCATTCAAAGAGGATCCAGTATCTGTCTGCCTGGGACGACATGATCAACAGACCACAATGCTTTGCCAGAGAGGGTCTACACCTGTTGCCCGTGAGATTCAGGTTACTGGCAAAGGCTCTTGCCACCCCTATAGTGCCTTTTTTAGGCAAAGTTCAAAGGACAAAACCACCACCATAACAGGTACAAGCATGCAAAATCTGAAGGTAATTCTACTCAATGCTAGAACTCTAAACGTCAAAATGCACTCTCTCGAGGTACTCCTAAAAATGAAGAACATCGATATCTGTGCAGTAACTGAGACCTGGTTCAAGGCTCCAGAGAGCACCCCTGCAATACCAGGCTACAACTCTTACCACACTTTTTGGCCACCAAACCGGGATTGAAACACTAAAGGTGGATGAGTGTCCATATTCACCAAGGATATTCACACCACCAGGTTAGCTGCCCAACACAATGCGTCTGAAATTCTCCAGGTGCAACTAACACTAGGTAAGACTGCAATCCAAATTGTAGCTTGCTACAGATCCCCCACCATGCCCCAAGATTCTCACTACAGCTTTCTAAACATACTGGAAAATATTAATATACAACCAAACACCCTAATACCCTGCCATTAACTGGGAAAACTACTTGTGTACCAACACCTTTGCCCAACGGTTCTTGGAATTCATAAATTCCAATGCCCTGGATCAACAAATCCATAGTCCCACCAGGGGCTTCAATATCCTAGACCTGGTCATTACCAACATGGGAAATTGATGCTCCACACCTATGGTCACCCCCTCGTTGGTCAGGTCAGACCATAAGCTAATCACCCTTAACAGCCACATCCCATCCCCACCCCCCAGTAAGGAAACCTCCTTAAAAAAAATTCTCCAAAGCTAACTTCATGCTACTCAAGTCAGAAGTTACAAACTTCATGACACCCATGCAGACGGGAACTGAAAGTTCGACTGCTGAGTCCTACACTAAGGCACTGTACGAGCACATCCACTGATGCATGAATTGTGCCATGCCAAATAGAACCAAGATGCACTCCTCCAAAAAAAGGAAGCTAATCTGTTGGTCCCCTGTCATAAACAAACTTTACAACAAAAGGAAGAAACTGTTGCAGAAAAGAGGAAAATCCCAGGATGCAAAAAACTCCCTTACCAGCCTAAGTACAAAGCTGAGATCCCTCATAAAATCCTCCAAAGCTAGTTACGAAAATAAAATTGCCAAAGATTCCAAAGACAACCACAAGGCATTCTATAACTATGTCAAGAATCTAAATGGCATTGCTCAGAGTTGTTCTGAGCTACAACAGAATGGAATTAAATATAATGATCCCAAGGATATTGTCAATATCCTGGCAGATCGATTCAGTGCCAACTTCACCCCCCCTCTCACCCCCTAAATGGCCCATCTCAATACCGGAAGATTGCCAAATTCCGGTAATAACGGCCACACAGGTAAAAAATGCACTCTGCAAAGCTAAGAATACAGCATCCATGGGACCAGATGACATCCCAGGCTGTGTACTACATGAACTACAAAATGAACTAGCACCTCACCTAAGTGTCATGTTTAATCATACCCTCACCTCAGGCTTCATGCCCACTGAGTGGCGCACAGCTACAGTTATCCCACTCCACAAGGGGGGGATCCACCTTGGATCCCGGGAACTACCGCCCCATCAGTCTGACGAGCCTGATCTGCAAGGCCATGGAACGTATTATCATGGAACTTATAAACAAAGACATTGGCAACCTTAAAACACTGGACCCCACCCAGTTTGGGATTTTGAAGGGCCGTTCTTGTCTCCTGAACCTGATTGACTTCTTCGAATCAGTCTCCAGAGCTGTGGATGAGGGTAAGGCAGTCCACACAGCCTATCTGGACCTCGCCAAGGCCTTTGACACCATCCCCCACTGTGGAATCATAGATAAACTTACTAAGCTGGGTATTAATCCCTACGTCACTCGATGGGTTGCCAACTGGCTTACTGACAGAACCCACACTGTAAAAGTAGCTGACTCCAAATCCAGCTCCAAACAAGTGACAAGTGGAGTACCTCAGGGTTCAGTCCTGGGACCTCTCTTGTTTGGCATCTACTTCTCTGAAGTACAGGCCAACACTAAGGGACTCTGGCTAACAAAGTTCGCAGATGACTGCAAACTGGGAGCCATTATTGAATCCCCAAATGATGTTGATACTCTACAAAAGGGCCTTACAGAAACAGATGCTTGGTGCCAGAGCCATGGGCTCAAGCTCAATGCCAAGAAATGCATAGTTATCCCCTCTGGGAAAAAACATGTATCTGTGAATTACCACATATGTGGCAGTAGACTAAACACCAAAACTGTGATAAGAGACTAAGGGACACAGGTGGACAGTGGTCTCACCTTCAATAACTACATCGCCACAACAGTCAGAAAATCCTTCTATGTGGCACACCTCATCACTAAGGGCATTTCATCCAGAAAAAAGGAGGTCATTGTCCCACTGTACTCATTCCTCATTAGACCCATTATAGAATACAGTGCCCCATTTGGTATGTACCTCTCAAGACGTCTGCAACAACTGGAAAGGCTGCAGAAATACCTCACTAAAAGAATCACAGGCCTAAAGCAGATGACCTATGCCGACCACCTTAAAAAACTCCACCTATACTCTGTCGCATATCGTCTACTCCGAGGCAATCTCTGCTTAACATACAAGGCCATGTCAAACCCAGAGCTGTTGGGCATGTTACACTTAAAGAAATCCCAATCCCTCAGAGCCACACGCTCCAGGGATCTAAACCTTGTCATCACAATAAACAAAACAAACTGGAGGGATAGGTTCCTGACCCAGAGACTCCCCAGACTCTGGAATAGACTGCCCATACATGTCAAGCAGAGCACCTCTTTGGCCCTCTTCAAAAGGAACCTTGATGACTGGATAGAAGAAAGGAAATTCACCTCAGGGATCACGTCAGTCACCCTGCTAGACAGGGGTCCAGGGAAGTAAATTGTGTGGGAAGAAATAGCCAGGGAATTTTTATGGCTAGGTTTGTATAGGCCCTAGGGCCGATAGCCTAGCACCAATCTATGAATCTAAGAGTCAAAGGATCAATTGTGCTGCAGCATAGTTTAGTGATTAATGCTGGTACTTCCTATTGGAATATGTGAGATAGTATACACCAACAGAGGAAATCGTACTTTCAGAGGATGTCATGCCATAATTTCACCAAGCAGAAGATAATTGATCCCTTTAGAGTTGACTGGGGCATTGTATGAGCCTTGGTTGCACGTGTCATGCACACAGACTCTATAGGAATACATGGCCTACACAAACATGTGAAAAACAAAGTATGGAGAGTTCTTTCTGTTCTAGCTTACAGGTACCTTTTGAAGAGCAACAGGGGGCCCAGTGGGTATTTCACAGCCATCCACCACTTAAATACTCAACAAGTTCCCCAGTATAATGTTTCTACATGTGGAGGGACATAAATCATTTCATAGCACACTTCAGGAGAGATCTAGAACCATGTGTGTCCTCTATGACATTGTCTGCTTCCCTGAGGAACTGGCTGCCATAGATTGCAATGTATAGCAGTAAGAGCTCCATCTGGCTCACAATTTCAAAGGATTATGTCCATGAAGGACTACTATTTTGTGACCTGACAGGTAGTGTGTGATGCACATGGCAATATAAAGTGTCTGCCCAGCACCTAAGCAGTGCACATGATTCTTGAATATGACACACATCTCAGCTGTACTGCAATTTCCTGAATAGTGCCATTCCACTTGGCAAAAGTGGCAAGTAAAAGCACTGTAACTAATGTTAATGTGATGACTACATTAAAGTGTCCCCAAATGTCTTAAACCCCCACACGATAATCTGTTACAGGTGATGCTAGATACACATTGATGCCCTGGCTCATGATACCTGTAAAGAACCTGCAGAGAATGCCCAAACTCCAGTAAAATATCAGGTCTACTTTAGGTGTTTGCATGCTAGTAGTTTGCAGTACACTTGTTTGCTTCTACTTGGTTGGAAAAAGCAAGCGCTCTAACTCCCACTAGCTCTGTCTCTCATTTCTACATAGCCTTCCCAACTGTACAGCCATCCCTCAGACAGCAACAGACACAACACATGAGTGTAAAGGCATCCCCAGACAGCAACAGACACAGTATATGACTGTAGGGCCAACCCCTAGACAGCAACAAGCACAGTACATGACTGTAGAGCCATCTCACAGACTGCAACAGATACAGTATATGGCTGTATAGCCATCCCCCAGACAGCAACAGGCAGAGTACATAACTGTGGAGCCATCTCACAGACAGCAACAGGCACAGTATATGACTGCAGAGCCATCCTTCAGACAGCAACAAGCACAGTACATGAATGTAGGGCCACCCCCAGACAACAACAGGCACTGTACATGACTGTAGAGCCATCTCACAGACTGCAACAGGCAGAATACATGACTATACAGCCATCCTTCAGACAGCAACAGGCACAGTATATGACTGTAGAGCCATCTCCCAAGCAGCCATGGGCACAGAACATGGCATTGCAGGCAAAGCAGTCATGTCTGCTCCAAAATTATGGACCATAATGAGCAAACAGTAGCAAAGAGGTGTCACACAGAAGGACCACTATGCTTGCACTGCTAATATTGGGCTATGCTAATCAGGGCATAGTCAAGACAAACTATGCATCAGACATTCTTGCAAACAGCACACAGGAGGGAGGATGAAGTTGGTTACAGTCATCATCATGTGTGTAGTTGAATATTGACAACATGGCATATGGCTGTCTACCTATATTGGGTGGGGGAGTATGTCGTAGGAGGCATAAACAGGTGTACTGAGATGTGTTAGGGACAATTTTATTTTATAATGGAGTGGGGCTGTAGATATCCATATATATATATCAGAGCTCCATATAAAAGGCAGTGAGTGCAGCAAAAGCTTTACTGCCTTTTTACCCAAGAAGGAAGACAATCGCCCTGAAAAGGAATAATAGCATCATTCTATGCAAAAATATGAGCAAGTCAGCTCTTCCCCACTTATGAACTATGCAAAAAGGCAGAAATGGAATGCAGATGCTGCATTTTGTTTCATCCATTTGCACATGATCTTTAAAGTGTAACTTCTTGCCTATGCTTCCCTCTGACAGCTCATACCTGCAAACTCATGCAGGAGATATGGAAGGATATGCACATTTTACAACTTTTCAGCTACAAATTGTGGTATCTGCAGTTCAAAAATCAATTTATGAAAGTGATTTACAGGCTACTATTTTAGTCCTTGTGGAAGAGGCACCATTTTCTCAGGGCATTTGGGAGGCTATGACAGCCTGTTCTAGTGCTTGACATATAGTACCTGTTCATGGAGTGGTTACTGAAACATTTAAGAAAGTACATTCCTGGTATGATCCTACTGTGATGTTAGCCTCAGATATGGGCATTCCCAGGAAGGGGATACAGTGAAGTTATCAATATGATGACTTGCTAAGCCAAAGCCCTATGATCCACAAATACCATGAAAGAACAGCACACAGAAAAAAAGTCGTCAGCGTTAACATGAAAATTCACCAACTTTAACGTTGAAATCCAATATACAGAATCCCAAGGGATAAGTGCATTCGTCCCAATAAAATTAAGGAAATTCATCAGATAATTCCATAAAAAACAAATTCCATTTTAAATACCTTTAACCTTCCTTTAGATAAAAAAAATCATCTTGTGTTTCTTTCGAGGTGCGTCCCAAACATCAATGTAAAGCTTACTACCGTAAGTCTTAGATTTGGTGCACTCACACAGCAAAAAGGACAAAAGCGCTTTTCCTTTGGGATTTTGTATATTGGATTACAACATTAAAGTTGGTGTTTTTTTAACCTTAACGCTGAGGATGACTTTTTTCCTGTGTGCTGTTCTTCCTTGATATTTGTGTATTATCTGTTTGTTTCTTGGTTTGGTTTGTGGATTTGGAGTGTTTTCTAAGCCACAGCCATGATGATTTTCATGTATGGGAAGTAGAGGTTAGACAGCATTGCTGCAAAATACATTGTAAGTGGATTGCTTTCTAATTTTTTTTTAAACTGGTTTTATATTTTTGTTGGGAACTGCTCTTTCTACTGGCAGGTATTTGTCAAGGGCAGCTTCGGCAATAAATATAGGGTATTATGTGGAGCTTCCATGTCAGTTGGAGTAGGTGATGGCACTTAAAAAACTATGCAAACTGCATACAATGTGGGTTTCTTCAGGAACCTGTTATGTGGCTGTACTGCACCATCTCATAGTGCCTGTACACTACTTGTGAAATCTCCATGTGTAATTTGGCTATTTTTCTGTGTAATTATGTTAACACAAGTATAGGGAGGAAAATCACCTACCTGCTGCCTGTCACACAGCTAATGGGACATATGAATGGGACTGTGAATTGTATGTATTGTTCTGGCATTTTACATTACACACACCATTGTTCTCTGATGTGCCCTTTCTCTCTCAGCAGAATCAGAATTAGACAGCAATCATTGCCTACTGTGTGAGTCAGGAGAGGCTAGTAACCAACTACAGTTACTTTTATTCACAAATGCTGACCTGTGTTTAAAATATATTCAGTCCATTGTTTGGCTTGATTCATGTATGGCAGACTTCCTATTTTGTCTCCTAACTGCAAGTCCAGATGATATATTTACTCAGGAAGCACCTCAATACTCAACTGACACCTTTGAAGCTGTTGCTGGGAAGCATGAGGATGATGGAGCCAGAAGCGTCTAAGTAGAGGAGGTTGTGACCTCTCACCAGCTGGTATTTGGCAATATTATCTGACATGGCCCAGCTGCAGCTGAAGCATGTGCTGGAGGCTGCCTTGGGGAGAACACTGGGTAGGTGTATGTTCTAGATGAAGAGCATCCTGGGGTGGATGGCAGATTTGCTTACTGTCTGGCTCCCACCATTGGGCCACCAGGGGAGGGTGTGGCTTATACTACTGGCCAGCCTGATCCATCATGCTGTGACAGATCATAGTAATGACCTTCTGGACCTGGGAGGCAGACACCATGCTGATGCTACTCATACCTCACCCTATTCCCAGACGTGTGTGCTCCTTTCCTCTTGTGTCATGCCCTATACCTTGTGCATTTTCCTATTCTCTCCATTACCATTTGTCTGCCCTCTTTTTGAGCCAGACCACCCCCTGTTTCCACATTCTAGTATGTATGCATCCATTCCTGATTGTTTGTACCGTTCTGTATATGCCTGTCGGACCCCACCCCCCATCCTACTTTGCTTTCCTTTTCACCCTTCCCCTCTTTTCTCCTCTGTATATAAAGCAAAGAAAATGGGACTATGTCCCCACAAAAATGATGCCCTGCTCCCCAATGCTGCACATTCTTAATTTTATTCTTCTGTGTGCCCCTCTGTTGCTGCCTTCCCCTTTCTATTAGTTTTCTATACACACTTGTCCATCCCTTTTATGCATTTGACAGGTGTCCAAACCACAGCACTGCAGGTGCAAATAAAATATGACCATATCGCTTTATGTGGCTCTTTGTGACTTCCTTCCAAAGGACGTGTTAATATGTGGACCCTAGCTGTTATTTGCATTGATTTATTCTTGAGATGTATCAGTCAATCAAATCATATTTTTGTGGTTATCACAAGATCCATGGCATTTGGTACTCATCTCCTCTATGGATTGTGTGTTACACTTCTGTGTGGGTGTTTCTTTGCACAGATGTGTAAACATACTTAGTTGCTGTGCTTCTCATTTATGTATCCCAGAGTGTACCTAGTTGCACAGAAGTCCTAGTCATAGTTCGGATATTTAGTACTCTCTGTGTCACTGCACACTGCCACACAGGTGTGCAAGTCTTGTGCAGAAGTGCAGCATATCTATGTACATTTCACCATGATATTCACGGGTCTATATTTATAGTCAAAACTTTAGGTAATCAAATACCTAAAGCTCGACACCTAAATAGCGAAAGCTGTAAACATTGAACGGCCACTTCTCCAAATTTTTTCATAGGGAAACAATTTGCTTGGCCGGAGAAAAAAAAAATTTCAAACCCTAATTGAGTGGGGGGCTTCACCCCCAACACCACCCTATGTGGGAGGCTGTGCCCCCCCACACACCCCTAATTAAATATGCCAACTCCAAGATCACTCTACAGTGGAGAAAAGGGCAGATTCCCGATAACGGCCAACCAAATTTTTTTCCTACAAAAAAATTCGCAGAAGTGACCATTCGATGTTTACAGCTTTCACTGTTTAGGTGTCGAGCTTTAGGTATTCGATTACCTAAAGCTTCGATTACTTAATATATACCCGGTATTCACTACCACAGGTTATACCAATAATTTATGGTATATCTTTATTAGTGTGTGTGTGTGTGTGTGTGTGTGTGTGTGTGTGTGTGTGTGTGTGTGTGTGTGCGTGCGTGCGTGTGTGTGTGTGTGTGTGTGTGTGTGTGTGTGTGTGCTTAACAATATAAATTTACTGGCAATGTAGCATACAGGTTTACGGCAGTGAACAGCTGCAACTGTAGCCTGTATTCCTACAATTTTTTAACTTAGTCTCCACTGGAAAAATGTATTACTCTGAGCACATACTTTTCCAAATAGTCATCTCTGTAAAATGAAAACTTGTGTCTGCTGTTTCTGTACTTAACAAATTAATTAAAAAAATTAAATGATGCTACAGAATCAAGTACTGGCCAATGCAGCTGCTTTTGATGGACCCCATAGAACCACAAATGCATGCAGGTCACAAAGTATTTAGAAACAGCTCTTTGATATATTGAATGCTTTCAACCATGGGGTGGTATACAGCTACGTCAACTGTTATAAAATAATTCTGTATTTAATTATAGAAAAATCGCTAGCACTTCAAATGACCTTAACCCCTTTATTTTGATGTCCAAATCTCATCTGTTGACCCTCGGCATCAAGAAGGAGGGACATTTGTATCTGAATTTAACATTTTTGTCAAATGGTTTAGCCTGGAGCATATATACAATTTGCATATCCAGACTGTAACATAACGTGCTGGCAGCACAAGTCCTATTTTGCAGTAGTTGCTGAAGACCTCTAGTCACATGTCTGAGCAGTATAAGCATCTGACTGACCATCGGACTACTTGCTCAGATCCACAGTGGCACTCCTGTACTGAACTGGAGAAGATCACAGTGTTAACATGTGCCACAAAGTGTCAGAGATTCAACCTAATTACTTGATGCCAAAGGTGGAAACTATTATTTAATTATTTACATATGTTGCTCTAGAGTGTCTGAATGAAGCTTCATATTTTCACGAGGGTCCAGGAGAAAAAAGTTCCGGAAATATTAAAATGCATAAAGTCAGCACACATTAGAAACATCTTTGGCACACTATGAGTCGGCATACGTTGTCACTCAGAGCAGTGTGAACTGAGGCAGTAATACACATCAAACATACACAGTAAGTAAGGTTTTCTATGATATTGTCTGTCAAATGTTATTTGACAACACAACTATGTCCAGTACCTGAAATTACAAATCAGTAAATTACAATAAAAATGATTATACTCCACTCATTTTTCAGAAAGTCAATGGCCATAAGTCTATCAAAAATTTAGTGTAGCTCACTATCCAAATGTAACCAGTTATTGATTGACACTCATGAGAGCAGTCACACACCAGTAAGATTTAATATAGAAATCAAAACACACAGAAACACTTTGAAAACGTTTTCTACCCCCACTCTCCCAATCCCGGCTACTGTTATGTACTAACTTCAAGATTTCTGTACTGCAGATTTAGGGGAATACTGCAAGTTACAGCAATCTTTTTTTTACTCATTACATTAACTGCACTTCTGTCACTGTGCTTTAGTGTCAGTCAGAAAAGTTTTGCATTTGTCCCTGGTACCCATTTAGTAAATATGTTAAAGAGATATACATGGATGTAGCAATAACCTGTCTGGCAGCTAATGCACAGGATTAAGGCTGTGACCTATTAATTAATTGCTCCTGTAGTCCAGGGTTTGAGTCATTCAGCCTCCATTTGACTACTGACTGACTCTTTTCGAGCCATTCAATCAAACTACTCTGCTAGACTGAGTACAAAAAAGGCCTGGGTGGATCAAAGCTGTATCTCAGTTAACAAATACACATAACTAAATTTTTTAAAGAGAATAGCCCATATAAACATGACTAATAATCCAGTATGGAAGCTTCAGAAGCCTGCAAAAGTTTAACAAAGAATCACAAGCAGTGCAATTTAAATCTGCATCACTAAAAGCATGGTATGGTAAGTAATCTGTAAATTGGTACACAGTGATAGTATTGGTAGCATAGCTGATAGTCCACTTTATAAAGGTAATGAAGGTCAAAAGCTATTCACACAGATGCAGGTGGGAGCTACCTATTCACAAACATTGTAGAAGGACAAGTAGTGAAAAGCACTGAGTGGCAAGGTCCAGGCCTGAATCTCCTTGAGGTAAGAATAGTATTTAATTGGTCCCCTGTACCCTTTAGGCAGTGACCTCACCCTTAACTAGTGAAAGCCTAAGGCAGAACCAGTCTTTGGCCCTGAATGAGGCCATTAGTGATGGGGAAGCACACCCTCACCGCTCATCTTAACATTCTTGCATTGCTCTGCCTTTGGATGATTAGCTGGAGTGTTCTAGTGGCCAGCTTGAACACTATAATTGTTTCCTTGAGTCATCTAGTCACACCTCATGGGTTATCTTGATGGAAATCTCATTTCCTAGGACTAACTCCAATACCCACGTTGGGCAACAGCCTCAAGAGAAGATGGGTCAGTCTGCTCCTGTCATTCTGCAGCTAACACCTCAAGGCCTGAATATTAGACAGATACTGGACATGTGGTGGAGTCTTGAGATTCTTGTGCAGTAGGCATCATTAGAGAGTTCTGTCTTTAGAAAGTTTTGTCTGAAGCCAAAATCTGCAGAGGGCAGGCCTCTCACCACACCATACTGCCTTTGGCTAGCACACATTCCTGCACTAGTTGCTTACCTGCATTGCTTGACACCTGTCTGCCCTGCACTCACTCTCATGTGACTAGGCACTTTCAAGAGATAGAGGTTATTGTACTGCTTGTCCCCATCAGGATCTTACAATCATTCTTATGATCTTGACATTGCTGAAACAGACACATACAGAGCAACTGGGTCACTTTTGCCTTCTTTAAAAATGCAACTATGGACTAGATTGTTTACCTTTGATCCTTATCCCCTCATCTAAGAACTACCTGGTGAAGTTCAAGATGAAAAAACCTAAGGACAAATGGGCTATCGCCTCATTGGAAACTTTCATTAGGGATGAAGTCAGAGCAGGTTGATGGGACACAGTGCGATGTCTTATCCTTTCAGAATGGTGAACAAATAACACAGAGATACTGAGGATCTTGTCTAATTTCTGTAGGTTCTATATTCAGACTGAAATCTCTGAAGAAAATGTGTTCACATGTCATACAACTCTTCTTGTAGCTGTGATAAGCATTTAAAGATGTATAGTCCATATTTAAAATTTTACCATTTTATTTATCAAATAGAGATTTGTGTCAGATACCAGGAAATCCATGCTCTCAAAACCCATAATTATTGAAAAAATTAAAATGAAGTCTACTTTACTACTGAAGCTCTTCAATTAAAGATGTCTGCAATGCTTTTGCTTGCATCAGTCCAATGGATTTCTGTAAAAGTTTCAGTGTTTGCTATCATAATTACATTTTACACACACACACACGCACACGCACACACACACACGCGCACACACAAACACACACACACACACACACATATATATGTATATATATATATACATATATATATATATATATATATATATATATATATATATATATATATATATATACATATATATATATATATATATTTGTGTGTGTGTGTGTGTGTGCGTGTGTGTGTGTATATTAGGAAACATTGAAATGTCAAAAATGCAGATGTCAGCACACTACTATGCATGCACTGAGAAACAGCCTTGGTGTATGCACAATTCAAACACATAAACAAATAAAAACATTGTTTTTGCAGGGTCAAGCCACTGTACACCTTTTTGTGGCTGCACCCCTCACAACCCCTGCTAATTATATATAGGGGTAAGGGTATATTCCCCAACTTTGGAATTGTGCAGTCTTGGACACCTGTTGATCAGCCACCTAGTCCATCATAAATGGTTGACTAAATTGCTGTCAGCAAACACACACTTGATCTTTTGCATGGAACCCATATGTATGTGTGTATATATAAATATATATATATATATATATATATATATATATATATATATATATATATATATATAAAATCTTAGAAAGATACTCAAAAACCATACAGTCTACCCCTCCAATGCTGAAGTTGCCTACCTTGGATATTTCCTACACACAGTCTGAATATAGTCTAGTACTTCTCCTGAGGAAGTTCATCCCAGCTTGAAGAACCATCACAAACAACCAGTAGGTATTAGATATCTCCTTTACCTATGTTCTGAAACCCATATGTCCTCTTTAGAAGTAGCTTTGTTGATGCATCACTTCCTTTAAGTGAAGATACTAGTACTGGCCCAGACTAGTGCTTCAACTGTACCTGTGAACCAATCCATCCATACCTTAATTTTGTTAGTAGTAGCAGAAACCTGTATTCAGAGAGTCCTTCATACCCTGGATATGTATTAGCAGTTCATTTATTCTGTAAGAGGAGTGTATGAATTTAGGAAAAAAGACCAATGACTCATCTCCTGTTTTCTGTGTGTTAGCCACCAAGTAAATCCTAACTCAATTGCCAAAGGTATTGCTTTTTATCATCCATCTGCCAACTATTAACAGGCAAATGCAATATCCAGAGACCATTCTTTGAGGATAGTAACAGCCTTAAATGTTTGCTTTAAGAATGTCTCAGTTGTGCTGCAGTCATTTTATTCTTGTTGCACAAATTCACCAGATGTTGCTATCTCAGTTCTGACTCTGTGATTCAGGCTAGTCTTGTGAAATCTGGTGTCCTAATACTCCTCTTTCTGAGATCCAACATATGGCAGTCCTCTGACTTTTTCTTCTCTGGTGGTTATTGCGTAGAATCCATTTCAATCCAATCTAAGATCCATAAAGTAGAGTTCTCCTCCAATGCATCAAAAATTCCCATTGACCACCCCCTTGCTAATGAGTGATGGTTCTGTCAAGATGCTGCTTTTAAAACTCTCTTGTAAGTCAGATGAGTAGATATACTTATAATAGTTATGCAGTAACATGGTATCAGATCTATGCTGTTATTCTTGATTGTAAGAGAGTGCTCACTTGTGGTTTGAGGTGAAATGATGGGCTCTAGTGACAAGAATGCTTACATATCATGAATACTACAGTATTCATGCTGTGGCATAGTGCTCACACTTGCATATCATGAGTACTATAGTATTTGTGCTGTGGTATGGTGCTTACGCTTACATATCATGAGTACTATAGTACTCATGCTGTGGCATAGTGCTCATGCTTACATATCATGAGTACTATAGTATTTGTGCTGTGGCATAGTGCTCATGCTTACATATCATGAGCACTATAGTACTCATGCTGTGGCATAGTGCTCATACTTACATATCATGAGTACCATAGTACTCATGCTGTGGCATAGTGCTCATACTTACATATCATGAGTACCATAGTACTCATGTTGTGGCATAGTGCTCATGCTTACATATCATGATCACTATAGTACTCATGCTGTGGCATAGTGCTCATGCTTACATAGCATGAGCATTATAGTACTCATGCTGTGGTATGGTGCTCATGCTTACATATCATGAGTACTATAGTATTTGTGCTGTGGTATGGTGCTTACGCTTACATATCATGAGTACTATAGTACTCATGCTGTGGCATAGTGCTCATACTTACATATCATGAGCACTATAGTACTCATGCTGTGGCATAGTGCTCATGCTTGCATAGCATGAGCACTATAGTACTCATGCTGTGGTATGGTGCTCATGCTTACATATCATGAGCACTATAGTACTCATGCTGTGGTATGGTGTTCATGCTTACATATCATGAGTACTACAGTACTCATGCTGTGGCATAGTGCTCATGCTTACATAGCATGAGCACTATAGTACTCATGCTGTGATATGATGCTCATGCTTGCATGTCATGGGTACTATACCAAAGCATGTGCTGGCCAGCCATATGTTCATCTCTGGACTTATGATTTGTCTGAAAACATATTAAACTATAACTGATAGACAAGCAATAGTCTGTCTAGGATCTGTCATGAAGAGGCCTATACTAGATAACTTTATAGAGTGAAACTGTATCTGTTAAGTTTTCTTTTTTATTCCCAATTTTCCTCATCTAAGATAATGAAACTTAGCAGAGGTATTAGAGTTCTAGAGGTTCTACCACATTATGTCAGATTTTAACAAGGTGAAAAAAAATAAAACAAGTTTTTTGCGGGTGACCAAGTCATCATCCCCCTTCCCCACCACCAACCAACACCCTTTGGTACACTGCCGGTATAAGTTGCACAACACAATTAAAAATGAATAGCTCCAAAACTTTAAATCACTGCAGGTACACAAATCAAACCATGCAGGAAGCAATTCCCAATGTTGGGCAACTAACAAGTTAAACTCATTCAACTTACGCTCTGCCAAGAAAAGGGAAGCTAAACAGGTCTTGGGCAATATACATGTGGTATTGCTTTACTGATGCCTCACGTGAAAGGAACCATATTCAAAATTGTCTAACAAATGTCATCTTGCCTGAAGAGATCTTGCTTTAAGGCCCAATTTCACTATTAGTTAAGCAATCAGATATATTGTTAAGTCCCATGGAAGAAGTATTTCAGTCTTAGCACCTTTAGTAAATGATCTTTAGAGATAACTGAAGGGATAAGGGATTGAGGTATTTCAGGCCTTTAAACAGAAGTCTTCAGAGTGAAGTTGGCACTACATTTATTTGCAAGTATATTGACAATGTATACTCAGTCAGAGTAGCAAACATCATTATGATTAAGTTCAGAGCAATGTAGAGATTGTGTCTTAGTTGTCTAACACAGCAAAAGAAGGATTTATAATTATCCTTGGCTTCATATGTCTTCCTAAGTTTATGGGTTCCTTTAGTTGTTGTTGTTGTGTCTTTCGGCTTTTCCCGGTTAGGGGTCACCAGAGCGGAACTCCGGTCCGCTAATGATTGGCAGTAGATTTTTACATGCCAAGTTACCGGCCCTGACACACAACCTTCAATGAAGGTACGCCCATTCACGCATGTCTCCATACAGAAGACGCTCTAGCTGAAAATCGAACAGGACAACGCCTTATTGTGAGGCGACAATGCTACCACAGCACCACCGCATTTTTATGGGTTCCTTTAGTGGGCCTGATAATATTTCTTGTCATGCTTTTGATATTTTTGTAGAGATAATGGGTTTTGGACATGCTGTATAATCTAAGGATTTTCTTTCTTTAGTTGCAGAGATTATTTATGATGGAGGAATGCCAGGGTCTTTGTTTTTTATTTCCCATGCTGCTTGGTTCTGGTAGCTTTCTTCTAACTAAATGGGTGTAAAATTCCTTACTGAAACTTGCTACTATATCAAGGTCAGGTATGGGGCAGCCATAAATGAATTTTGATGCTTTATTGTAGAATAAGTGGAGCTTGGCACATTACTAGTGCTTAAATTAAGTGGGGTTTGCTGTAGGATTTTGTTTTAATTTAAAGGAGAAAGACACAAGCTTTTGGTCAGACGTTATTGGGGAAAGAGGTACTAGAGAAGTAGTGCAAGAGGCTGACATACTTGTAAGAATCAGGTGAAGAAAGTGCAATGTCCTGTATTATTTTTATTTACCAATTTTACAAGGGAGTGTATTTTTAAGACTGTATAGTAATTTTGAGGCATACATACTCTGGAAGAATAGGTATCCCAGTTTATAGAAAATTAGTTAAAGTCACACAAGATAAGGATATTTTGCTAACAGGGTGATCAACTAGGTTCATAGGTTCATAGGTAGGTACTAGGCTATCGGCCCAAGGGCCTACATAAGCCTAGCCAACAAGGTTCCCTGGCTTACGCCACCCAAGAAAGCTATTTTCCTGTGCCACTGTCGAGCAGAGACACAGAAGTGATCCCCGGGGTGTATTTCTTAATTCCCATCCACTCATCAAGATTTTTCTTGAAGAGTGCTAATGAAGAACTTTGCTTGACATAGATGGATAGCCTGTTCCAGAGTATGGGAAGTCTCTGGGACAGGAATCTATCCCTCCACCATGTCCTGTTTATTGTGGTGACAAGGTTTAGGTCCCTAGAGCATGTAGCTCAGAGGGATTGGGATTTCTTTAGGTGTAGCATGTCCAGCAGCTCTGGGTTTTACATAGCTTTATATGTTAGGCAGAGATCACCTTGGAGTAGGCGATATGCTATGGAGTAAAGCTGGATTTTTTTGAGGTGGTCAGTGTAGGGCATTTGTTTGAGGCCAGTAATCTGCTGCAGATGTCTTGTGAGGTACATTCCAAAAGGGGCGTTGTACTCTATAATGGGTCTAATGAGTGTTGAGTAGAGAGGAACAATGACCTCTTTTTTCCTGGATGAGAACCCTTTTATGATGAGGTGTGTCACATAGAAGGACTTCCTCACTACTGTGGTGATGTGACTATCAAAGGAGAGACTACTGTCCACCTGGGTCCCAAGGTCTCTTATCACACATTTGGTGTTAAGTAGATTGCTGCCTATGTGGTAGTTCATGGGTACAGAGTTTTTACCAAAGGGGATGACACTGCACTTTTTGGCATTGAGCTTGAGGCCATGGCTCTGACACCAGGCATCTGTCTCAGCGAGGCTCTTCTGTAGGATGTCCACATCATTTGGGGACTTGACTATGGCTCCTAGTTTGCAGTCATCTGCGTACCTTGCTAGCCAGAGGCCTTCTGTGTTAGCTTGTACTTCAGAGAAGTAGATACCAAACAGGAGAGGTCCCAGGACGGAACCCTGTGATACTCCACTTGTCACTGCTTTGAGGTCAGATTTGGAGTCTGCAACTTTTACAGTGTGGGTTCTGTCAGTGAGCCAGTTGGCAACCCATCTTGTGACATAGGGATTTATACCTAGTTTAGTGAGTTTAGCTATAATTCCAGAATGGGGGATGGTGTTGAAAGCCTTGGCGAGGTCAAGATAGGCTGTGTGAACCACTTTACCCTCATCTACGGCTTTGGTGACTGCCTCAAAGAAGTCGATCAGGTTCAGGAACCTATCTGCCAGGATGTTGGCAATATCAGTTGGTTCTGCAATTTTCATGCCTTTGTGCTGTAACTCAGAGCAGATCTGGGTGTTGCCATTGAGATTCTTGACATAGATATAGAATGCTTTGTGGTTGTCCTTAGAATTAGTGGCGATGTTATTTTCGTAGCTAGCTTTGGAGGATCTTATAAGGGATCTCATCTTCTTACTGAGGCTGACCAGGGAGCTCCTCCACTCATGAGATTTTACTCTCTTTTGCAACAGTTTCTTCCTTCTGTTGTACAGTTTGTTTATGGTAGGGGACCACCAGATTGGCTTTCTTTTTTTGGAGGATAGCGTCTTGGTTCTGTTTGGGATAGCAGGATCCATGCACTCGTGTAAGTGCTTATAGAGCGCATTTGTGTAGGATTCAGCAGTTGTAACTGTATTGTCCATCTGCATGGGTGTCATGAAGTTCACCACCAAGGATGCCAAGATACTAACAAATCTTATGTGGTCGTCAGGGAACATGTAAGTAATTCTGTATCAAGCTATTCATTGATAATTAATCCTATTTAGTATCATATAGGTCCGTAGACAAGTACTAAGCAATCTGTATGTAGACAATTTCAAGCCTAGCCAAAAACTTCTATTCAAAATTTTCCTCTAAACACAAGGAGGGCAAGACAAAATAGACCAGGAAAGAATTTGAGGCTGCCCATCCAACTATCCAGGCTTTTCTTGATGGGGGCAAGGAGGTTACTCTGCTTGACAGGCAGTGGAAGTTTGTTCCAGAGGTAAGGGATACACTGGGATATGAATTTATCATGCCAGTGTGTCTTATTTATCTGCTGATGAAAGTTTAATTCCTTTAACTGAGTATTTGATATACCATTAGTTCTGCAACATAATAGAATATTAAATAGGGCTGGATCTTTCATGGAATGAAAGGCTAAACATAGATCTCCATAGAGGAGTCTATAAGTGTACAGAGAAAGACTGCCAGTCTCTCTGCAGATAACTAACATTTTTGAGGCCACTGATCTTTGTAGTTATGAATCTCTGAGATCTCTCAAGATGCCTTTGGAAATTATATGGACCACATAAAATGCTTTCCTAACTACTGTGGAGATGTGATGGTCAAATGATAAGGAATTATCAACAAGAGTACCCAAACCCTTTCAACACTGTCTGATTGGAGGGATGCAGCTCCTATGTGGTAAGTGAAACTGTTTTGTTTACCAAAATGAGCTGTGCTACATTTTTTTTTGCATTTAATTTGAAACAATTGTCCTTGCACCAATTGTTTCATGGTGTAAGCCATGTTGGACCAATTGTGAGTCAACTGAAGATCAAATAATAACACCCAATTTGCAGTCATCTGCAAAAGTAGTTTACTGTAGGCCAGAGGTACTGGCCTGAAAGCCTGAGAAATATATGCCAAATAGGAGAGGGCCCAAAACTCAGCCCTGTCAAATACCACTGGTAACTCTTTTGCTTTCCTACGTGGCACCTACTTCTCTAACCACATGGGTTCTGTCAGACAACCAGTTAGCTATCCATAGTACAGTATAAAGATTTATATTCATATTTATAAGTCTGTCAATAATGCTCACATGGGGACTAGAGTCAAAGACCTTGCCAGGTCTAGATATGCTGTATGCACTGCATAACCACTATCCAGTGCTTCAGTTACTTTTTCAATGAAATTTAAGAGGTTAAAGAGGGAGGACCTTCCTTTGATAAAGCCAAATTGATGAGTGTCCAGATATGAGAGATTTTCAATGTCCTGATTAATGAAGGCTGAGATAATGCACTCCATAGCTTTACATATGAGACTAGCGAGGCTACTGGGTCTATAGCTGTCAGGATCCATAGTTGGGTCACCCTGGTGTAATGGTATTACAGTAGCTGTTCTCCAAGCTTCAGAAATGTAAAAAGTGGAGAGGCTTAGATTAAAGAATAAGTAGGGGTTCAGAAAGGCCATATTTGGCACTGATAATCAGGCAACCTAATATGTTGTTAGGGCCCATGGATGAAGTATTCTTAGTTTTTGTAAGGGCTGGGAGAACTTTTTCCATAATAATTAAAGGGGATAACTGGGATTGTGGAATGTGTGGGATAGCTATAATTGTGGGTATAGTAAAATTTGCACTAAATTTGTTAGCTAGGGTATTAACTGTTTCCTTTGTGTTAGAGAGTGTAGTATTATTTTGAAATGGCTGTGAGCACTGCTGGGCCTTAGTTGTTAATTCCTGACTTAGATAAAGAAAGATTTGAATTCTTAATTCCTGACATAGATTAAGAAAGATTTGCAGTTATTTTTGGTTTTAGTGGCTATTTTAAGTTCATACTCAGCTGTGAGCTTTGTAATGGTTCCCTAATGCTCTTTGTTAGTTTGCTCAGGTGTGCTCTGAAGATAAGCAGAATGAGACCGCTTATAAGCAGCTTTTTCTCCTGTTATATAATTTGTTTATATGGGCATTCCATTAAAGGGGTTTGTTTTTAAATTTCTCATTATATTTATTGTGGATAGGAGCTGCCTTCTAAATACAATTTAAGTGGGAGTAGAAGTCAGAGGCATAGGCAGCAGCTTTAAGCAATAGGATTGTTCAGAGGATGACTACAGGCGAATTTATTTAAGTCATGAAATAAATGAAGAAGGCTTGCTTTTGAGAAGTCCCTAAACACAGAGCTACTTACAGGGTGAGTGCCACCAGTTTTAAAGCTAAAGATCACTAAATTATGGTCTGATTTAACAAGACATAATACATATGACACGTTTTTGAATCCTAGTAACTGCTCTGTCCTGGCGTTCTGTGCACCTCCTGCTTCTCTCTTGTTTAAATATACCTGCTGCATTTTTTACTGAAAATATAACTCTGCTGCGTTGCCTCTCCCTCGGGACTGTACTCTGCGATATGAAGATGCAGCATGTCTACTACCTGCCCCAGCGTCTTCCACTACAGAGCTGCATTAGTTATTAAAACCTTGTTTAAATATACCTGCTGCATTTTTACTGAAAATATAACTATGCTGCTTTGCCTCTCTCTCAGGACTGTACTTTGTCATCTGAAGCTGCAGCTTTCTACTACTTGCCCCACCATCTTCCACTATAGAGCTGCACTAGTTATTAAAACCTGTAGGTGCTTTTTTCGATATTATAATAATTAATCACATATACATTTCACCTGCCATCTTCACCCACACCCCCTTTGAGTTCAGCAAGCTCACCTACAAAGAACCTAATTATAAAAAAACTACCCAGATTACTCATACACAATATGATCACACACACTGACCACTGCTACTAACCAACTTGTACTCAGTGGTGACATCCACCCTAACCCAGACCCCTCCATTACTATATACACCGCTACAAACCTACATGGACCTAATATCCCCTGCAAGCAAAAACCCTCTGACCTCTTAATACTCAGTATAAACATCTGCAGCATTATGAATAAAATTGAAGAGCTACATGCCTCTATATCCTTCTCTAACCCTGACACTGTACTCCTAAATGAGACCTGGCTCATGCCCCATGTGACGCCCGTGCCCTGGCCCAGCAATCACGGAGCCTTAATCCTCACCACTAACACCAGAGAGGTTGTCTCATATAAGAGGAAAGGATAACAAATACACACAGTAAAGTGTAATTTCCCTTAAGAGCACACAGAGATCACAGTCAGTCCAGGGCTGGTTGCTCCCTTGCTCCCCAGGTCCCCAATAAGACTCCCCACTGGCACAGCTATAGGGTCCAGATCTCAGCCTAGCTGGCAAGCTAACCTCCAGTACCCTCTCTGCCCAACCAGTGCTTCGTGTTCCTGCCCAAGTAGCTGATACACACACACACACTTTGAGATAAGTATTTATACAACTTCACAGACACTCCTGCGAAAGGCTGACACAGATTCTCCAGCTGTGCCCCTTTACCCAGACTATAAGGTAGTAATTACTGCCACCACCAGCTAATAATTATCAGCTACCCAAAGGCCCTTAAAAGGGTGTCCAATTATTACCGTGCAATATTATTATCCAATTGGTAAGTGTGACTAATCAGTCTTAAGGCTTATTAGAGTGGCCTTGTACAATAAACTCAATAAATATGCAATGTACTCTAGAGATTAGCTTATCTCTACACAAACCAGCCACAGGTAAAAGGTTTTTAAAAATATTTAATAATAAATACTAAAAACATCAGACAATACTACTACACCAGAGTATTGAGTGAGAGAATAAATTTGTTCGTAAGCTGTGGATTTTGCTGCTGTTGTTTTATTTGATCTTTGCTGGTTTTTGTTGTTCATAAATACTACTACACCACATTGCTATTCAAGAGTTCAGAGATCACACAGAAACTTAAAATAATTCTGTAGTACAGTTCTGACATAACAGAAAAACACTTAGTCTAATCTTTATAGTCCTAGCTATTTCTACAAGAAAGCACACTTCTAAGATAACTTACTTAAGACAACAGGCAGTGCTGAGGTTGGATATCAAGACAAAAATGCTTAGTAATCTTTGGTTCTCACTGTTTAAATTGAAACTGCAGTTCTGATAAAACATTACATCATTTGTTTACACTTTTCTGGTTCCTGGACAGAAACTGACTTTGCATTCTTTTACACTTAAAGCAATAAAGGACATTCCAAATGTAAATTCTGGTCATTAACTTTAGCCTCAAAACAATAGGCAGGATGCCTACTCCAGACTCATTGACTCCAAATTCTAACTTTAAAGAAACAGACATAAAGTAATTTTAATTTCAAAGGACCAATAAGAAATGCTTGACTTAGTTTTCCTTACAGCAGATGACAATGTTGCCACATTGTTGAAACAGCATTTCTTTACATTTAAGACATAAGCCTGTGTTTTGCATTTATATTTACAAATGCCAGAATTATGTATCAAATTCTATTTGACTAGCCTGGCAGCCTTCACCCGTCTCTACCAGTCTTCACACCCCACATCAAAGATACCACCATAGCCCCTCCTGGCTACAACATCCTTAGATGTGATCGAATAGCTAAAAGATGCAGAGGCATTGCCCTACTTTACAGGCACAACCTTATTCTCCAACAAATAAATAAAGATATCCCCACTTTTGGCTATGCAGAAACCCTGTTTGCAAATATAAAATTAAACCAGCAGAAACAACTCAACATTATAGGTGTCTACTTACCACCAGGTGACAATACTACCACCATAGAGTCCATTTTACATTAGACTTCCACCACCCTCCTTCAAGAGACACTTATCCTGGGGGACTTCAACATTGATTGGGCCTCTATCATGGCATCCCCCCCAAAGTACCACTTAAACCTATTTAACTTCACACAGCTTATCCAAACCCCTACCCATATAGACAAATCCACCAAAATGGAATCCTAACCAACAAACCTTCATCTGCCAGTATATCTGGTATATTACCCAACTCCCTCAGTGATCACCTAACCACATTCATACTAAGACAGCACACAAAAGCCATAAAACCCCCCATCCTATTTTCTATCCATAGTTCCAAAATTTTTCTACCAGACCAATTCATCAACACCTAATAAAAATTAAATTAGTCACCTTTTAAAACTCTACCATTAGATGAAGCCATGGAGTACTTTAATACTACCTTCTTAGGTATCCTTAATCTTATGCCCCCCCCAATGTATAATTCGTACTAAAACTGAACCAGCCCCCTGAATCTCAAAGGACATAAGATCTCTACACAAACAACAAAACAAGTGCAATCGACAATACTTCCTAGAGCTCAGAAACAAAGCAAAAAACTCACTACAATGATCCACAAAAATTCTGGTCTGCAATCAACCACATTCTCCAACCAGGCAAAATCACCTCCCCAAACCCTAACATTGAAGGTGATAACAATGATATTGCCACCCAGTTTAATGACTATTTCACCTCCTCCATCCAAAAGTTATTCAACAATTTCCCCACTACTACTACACATACCCTCAAAATACAAAGCTGTCACCATAAGACCAACTCCCAATTCTCTCTTAAACCAGTTCCAACTGACCTAATTTGTAAACACCTGGCCAAATTGAAACCCACCACTCTCACTGCTGATAAACTCCCTACTGATTACCTCAGGATTTCAACCTCTGCCATCACCTACCCTATTTCCATACTCATCAATAGATCCATAGCTGAACATACTGTCCCCTGTCTCTGGAAAATTTCTTACGTCGTCCCCCTACACAAAGGTGGTTCCTCAACAGAACTTAGTAATTATCGCCCCATAGCTATACTATCTCCTCTATCAAAAATCTTAGAAAAATTTGTACACACCCAACTACTGAATATTCTTCTTCAGTATAACCTGCTTCGACCAAACCATAGTACCACCTCTGCTCTTATATCCTTTGCTGACCACATCAACCAACAAAGAAATCATGGTAACTTAGTATCTGTTGCCTTCTTAGACCTGCGAAAGGCATTTGGAATGATATCCCACTGCAAATTACTACCCACTCTCTCTGAGCTCAATCTGGATAACTCCTCTCTACTGTGGTTTAAAAATTATCTGTCCCTCCAGCAACAAGCTATTAAATGGCATAACTCTCTCCCCCCTCTCCTCCCAGTGGAACAAGGTGTTCCACAAAGATCCATTCTTGGTTCCTTACTATTTTCCATCTTTACCAGTACAACACCACCCTTAGTTGATCAGCCCCCTCTCTACAATTACTCCAAGATAGAACCCAGGAAGCCTTCATTACTATAGAAGAATGGCTAAATTCCTCCCAACTCATACTGAACCCATCTAATACCCAACTCATGATCTTCCACCCATCCAAAACGTTTACCCCTACCTCGCCATTTTCAGTAACATCCTCCAACAATACTCTTATCACACTAGTAACTCAAGTCAAGCTACTAGGTGTAACTATTGACCAAAACCTAAAATTCAACAAACATACAGCACTAACAATTGCCAAAGTTCATAAAAAACTAGGTTCACTCTACCGCTGCAAGAACTTCCTCACACAGGAATCCCAAATCACTATCTCTTGTACCCATTTACTCTCTACCTTACTATACACTTCCCCAGTTCTAACAAACTTAAATAAATCTAACCTTCTGAAATTATCTACCTGCTACAATAAAATCTCAAAATTTGCAACCAGTACTGAGTTTCGTTTTCACCATTACCTCTCCCTAAGACAACTAGGATGGTTAGAACTCCCTAACCTACTAAAATACAATCAACTTCTCCTGACCCATCAACTGCTATACCAGCCAAATAAAATACCTGCCCTATCTGGTCTGTTCATCTTCCATAATACTGCCCGTCAACTAAGATCTTCCAGTACCACCCTATTGACTGTCACCAATTGCTTACATAGCTCAGGCCAATCTCTTTATTCCTATGCAGTTGCTAAGGCCTGGAACTCTTTACCCCCTGACATTAGATGTCTAAATAGAAAACATACTTTCAAATCCCTACTAAAGATCTCCTATTCAAAATTTGGATATGTTCCTGTACAGAACCAGACTAATTTCACCTGTTCCTGACTTTCAACATCCCTAGATCATAGGTGTACTGTGTAGTTTCACTTAGTGCATAGTATTGTGAACCAAGTGTTTAGGCCATCTTTATAGTTATGATTTTTAGTTTATGACCATGTTTGTCTATGGAAACTTCTTTTTGAATTTATGTTCAAGCAATTGGATATTTGTTGTATAATATCTTGTTTCATTTGTTTCTCAGTATTCTAACTACTGTATGCTGCATCATTTGTAAAACTCTGACTTTACTCCTTTTATATGTTCTGTGCTCTTTGTACAAAATAGCTATGTTTATATATTTTTTTATTATTTTTATTATTTTTTTATAATTTTTTACTATGTATCTGGAGCTTTTCTCCCTGGGCCTCTGCTGAAAACGGTCACCTTGGGTCCAGTCGGACTAACCAGGTAAACAAATGGAAAAATAAGTAAAAATAAAAATAAATATGGAGCTGTGCAAGAAGTGGCCATATTTGTGAGGACTAAATCCAGGATATTGTGGTCCCTAATAGGATGGATAACTATTTGTGAAAGAGAGTTAGCATTTATAATGTCAAGGAAGTGCCAGGCATGCAGACCATTGGCAGTGTAGATCAGCCAGTTATTGATGGATTGTTTAATTCCAACAGCAGAAAGGTCTTGGGTATAATGGGAATTTAGGCTAATCTGTTAAGACAGTAGTGTGCTCAGAAGGGGATATAGAAGGTGTTCTATAGCTATCTATGAATTGGTGATTAGTCTTGTTTAGGATGATGTGGACTTCTAGGAGTTCACATGTAGTGTCCCAAGGAATCTGTCATGGGGTGATGATATACTTTACAAAAACTGACACTAACCCACAATTCTCAGTGGGTCTAAAAACCTGGTAGGCATTATACTCATGAGCAGAGGGAGTGCTTTCATTGCTTTGAAACCATGTTTCTGTAACTATATATTACATGAATGTATTGAAGTTCCAGGTAAGCCTAAGGTTTGGACATTCTTTTTTTTTGTTAAGACTTTTAGCATTGAGTAGAGTCACATTAATATGCTCCACATTAGGATTTAGGATTCATATTCATAAATTACTGTAACATCTTTATGTAGAATAGTACAGTACAGCACTACCATATCAAGATTGTATGTGTTGGAATGTCCATCAGATGGTTTCTGCTTAAAAAAGATACTATGGGGGCATCAAAGGCTTTAGCTCAAATGCAAAAGCTTTGTTAAGAGAGGCAAATGCCATCCCTGGCAAAACTGGAAGACTTGTCAGCCATCTCATCCAAGCTGACACACTATATCCCCCCTAGAATGACACCAACTACATAACCAATTATTAAAGACAATTATCTTGTCTTCGAATCTTGGCATCATTCTAGGCAGTGGTAAAATGCCACTCAAGACCAACATCTTTCCTGCCTCAGACATGCGTAGTAAGTTCAGTCATATATCCTTTATATCCTTCTGCATGTCTCGCCAGGTAGTGTATCTATGGTTGTTCATCCCCATATGGACCACTATCAGGTCATAATCATATTTGTCAGGATTGAGAGATCTAAGAGCCCTTAGAGAATGGGGAAACTGTACATTTTTACCCTTATTGAAGAGCAATTGTTCTCCATCAGGGTATTAATGTACAAGTAATACCTGCCGAAAAATGAGTCCACCAATTCACAGCAGCATATCAAGCTGCAGTGGAGCTCGGACTGCAAAGAAACTAATTGCCCCCCATTATTTTACACTTGCTAAGCAGCACTTTTGCTGCTTAATGAGTATAAAAAATAAATAAACAGATAAAAAGTGTGAGTGTATGTATGTGTATGAGCGTTTTTATTTTTATGTCCGTGTGTGAGTGAATGTGTGTATGAAAGCAAAGGAGACTTTGTGTGTGAGAGAGATCAAGAGAGAGTGAGACCAATCCTGTGTGAGCGAATGCGTGTATGAAAGCAGAAGAGTCTGTGTGTGTGTGAGACCAAGAGAGAGAGAGAGACAGAAAATAGTCTTGTGTGCATATCAACTGTCCAAATTTTCACAGAATGCCCAGATTTTTGCCTCATATTTTTTGTCTGTTTCTCATAAATTTTGTAACTTTCTGAAGTTTTGTAGCAAATCAGTGAAGAGTGAATACACTAAATAATGACAGGCATTTGAGTTGCAGGCTTTATATTTTTCAGAAAATGCATTGTAATACAATGTAATACAAGGCCTTTTATTCTAACAACTTTCTAAGTTTATAAGAGCAATATTTAAAATTTGTCTCTATTTTTGGGGCTTTGTCCCCCCATTACTTTTGGCTTTGTCCAGGTTTTTTGTACTAAGGTTGAGAATTATGATTGTGGGAGTGAATGCGAGTATGAAACCAAAGGAAACTGTGTGTGTATATGTATGTGTTTGTGAAAGCAGAAGAGACTGTGTATGAGTGAGGGAGAGATTGGGCTTATTCTTTATATATTTTTGATGTAAAGTGCTTCCTCCAACACAATTAACATATACTGCAGAAAGTTTGAATCATTAGGTGGAGGAACTATTTTACATAAAAAAATATATAAAAAAAATAATACAGTACTTAAAAAATAAGTAAGTAAAACACAACAATTTTACAGAGACCCCATTCTCTAATCACAATAATGCCCTCTAGGGGTGTGTATTAATGTATAAATAATGCCCTTATAGGGGTGTAGAGGCCCTCTGCCTGTGGCATCAGACCTCATAATACCTTTGGGCGGGTGTTAATTATACATTAACACACACCCTGTCTGGCATTATTGCTTACTTGTTACATCCCTGATTCTGGCTTCAGAAAGACAGCTGCCACCCTATTCTTATCTAGTCTGGTGAGCATGGTGTTTATAAGCCTTACAATAGAGTCATCTATTACTAAAACATTACTATGATCTGATGCAGTCTCAGTGGGCTATAAGGGCTTGGAGTCTGCATCCTTGTGAGTTTTGGAGGTATGCATCTTAGGTGTGGGTGTGAAGGATGAGGGTGGGTCTGTTACCGTGTCTGATTTCTTAGTATTTAGCCTGGTAGGCTTAAACAGTGTTCTCTTAACAACCTCAGCATAAGTTGGTTTAGTGTAAGTGCTCTAAACTGTATGTTTATGTATTATGCTACCCAGTGTGTTCTGAGGTGAGAAGATAGCCTCCATGTTATGTAAAGACTTATACCTCTCACATACAGAATCACTGTTAGACAACACTAAAATGTTTTGGTATGCATTCAGCAGTTACTACCCTGCCTCTAAATACCTAAGGTCTACAGAAGGGAAAACAGCTGACTGAGATTCCATACTGTCCAGTACAGATGAAGGGATATAGTATAGGTTAAGAGGCGTATAATTGACTGGATTAGAAAAAGGCGATAAACTAGGATATGGTTAAAGCATAAAAGAATGAGCTGTAACTACAGAACTGCAAAAAAGAATTGTAAAATTGATAACACGTTCAGTTTGTAGGTCCTTAGGGATCTGCCTAGAGGTAATATGTTCCTGAACAAATAATAACTTTTTATAAAAATACACTGACAACAGTTACTTCAGTTTCAAAGCTGTGATATACTGTTTTTTTTTCTTTTTCTTAGCTATTTTTAAGGTTACATTATCTGAAATTCAAAAAAATTACTGTAACATCTCCATGTAGAATAATGCAGTACAGCATAATTTTATCAAGATTGAAGTGTTGGAAAAAAATAACAGATCTAGTGCCATCGTACCTATAATCTTATCACATCCTAACATAAGTACGTGATATCAAAAGGCTGCTTGCATTTACATGTATGGGCTACAGACTTAATGAGGGCCAGCTGGGTCAGTCAGGTCTGGAGGGTAGGAGTTCCAAAAACTTCCCTAAAAAAATGAAAAAAAAAAAAAAAATCACTCAAAAGTCCAAGTGCCACTGATGCATGGTTGCCTCACAAAACTATATGCTATCAGTCCTCTGCATGTCGGCAAGCCAGAGGAGTGACAATGTTGAAACATTCAATCATAAGTGAATTTTGACATTGATGTTTAAGATTATGTGATGTTAACCTACACTCTGCAGCTATTCTACATTTAATTCCTACAACCTCCTTTTGTCACTATGTGAATCTGAGAAAGTCACTTTACCATTCCAGTTCAGAAATTTAACAGTTTACAGATAGCAACATTTGATGTATCTCCGATGGTTGTTAATGCTAGGAGCATTAGTAAGAACATTTTTTTATTGGAGAATTTGCTGCATTCTCACAAGACTGATATTGTTATTGTTTGTGAAACATGGTTAAAGAACAATGACTGGAAAACAGTTCTGTCAGGGCACGGATGTTTATATAGGAAAAGGCATTCTAACAAAAAAAACAGGTGGAGGTATTATGATAGGGATTAAAGATTGCTAGCTGATCTGTGATTATTGCATGTTCAGTAACACAAATACTGTAGATTATGTAATATAACAATTGTTGGAGTGCATAAACCATCACAGACAAGTGCTGGTGACCTAGAGGAATTTACAAAATAATAGTGACTGGAGACTTAAATTAACCAGAAACTGATTGAAATAATATTGATTCAACAACATTTTTATGGAAATTATTTTAAACATATATTCAATAACAACAATTCCTCCAGATTGTGAAAAAGCCTACTGAGGAAATAGAGCATTGTAGACATTGTCAGGGTGCCTAAGGAAATAGCTGTTACTTCATGATGAGTTTTACCACTGTCAATGTGCATTGATCATGCGTTATACAGGCTAAATTGTTAGATAATCCTGCCAAACTGAAATCTAAACCGATGTGCAGTAGCAGGTTATAAGGAAGCAAAACTGTCACTATGTAAAACTAATTGTATCGATGTGTTCAGTGGAAAAGTGCAGAACTCATTTGCCAAATTTTTGAAAAAGAAATTGTTTGAATGCAAAAAAAAAAAAAAAAAACATCAGGATCTAGGCACACAAGGTCAGGAGGATATATTTCCATAAGAACAACATAGCTGATTAAGGTAAGAGACAAAAATACAAGAAATGGAAAAGAGGTCAAACTATAACTTTGGAAACTGAAATAAGAAAATGAAACATAGTATGAGACAAGATCAAGAAAAAATATGAAGAAAATTTAAATAAAATTTATATAACAATATTGAGTATATTAGGAAACCATTTTATAGACACATAAGATATGGTTTGAGTAAAGACATTCAAATTGATAAACTGTAGATTCTAAAATTTATTCTTAAACACAACTGACTGTCGATATAATTGCAACATTTTAGCAAAGCAGCTTGTCTTCACAAAGGTGGCAATAAATTGTCAAAGTAACAACCAGGTAACTTTAGATACTGGAATTAAATTAGATTATATTGAAAAAGAACTACACAAACTGAATCCATTCAAAACACAGGTACATGGAATTAGTAACAATGGCCTGAGAATACTTCAGCATAAACTTACAGCATCATCATATCCGTTATTCACAAGGTCATTTAAGTATGGGGAAATTCCAAGATTGATGACAAGTACCTTAACATAGAAAAAGGGGAATAGGGAAAATCCAGAGTCATACAAAACAATAAGTTTGCTTTCATACTGCGGAAAATAATGGAAAAGGTTGTTTTGTATACATTATTGTCAGAAGTGGAAAAGTGGGGACTTAAAGCTATATATCAGCATGCATATGTTGAAAATGTATCTATAACCTCCTGTAGCATGATGTTCTATAACAATATAATAGCAGCTGTAAATGAAACATTGTGCTGTGATGCAACTGATATTGAATTTAATAGGGTCATACACAGGGTCTATATCAGAACAACGAAGTATTAAAACTTCGAATGTTCTTATATCGAACACTATTCGGAAAACGCTAAGAATAGCAAAGCTGCAGAACAGCAAATTCTTTCCTTGGGAAAGAATTTGGTTGGCCATTTCTGTGGCTTCGCTATTCTTAGCACTGTGGTGGAAAGTTACGGGTTGGGTTCAGGTAAGTGTGCGATTGTTTGTACGTAAGGGTTAGGGGCGGGTTAAGTGAGTTACGGTTAGGGCACAGGTTAGACATGTGTGCGATAGTGACATACTTTAGGGTTAGGGGCGGTTTAAGTGAGTTAGTGTTAAGATGCGGGTTAGGTGAGTGTGCGATAGTGACGGACCTTAGAGTTAGGGTTTGGGTTAAGGTAAGTGGGTAGATAGTAGTGTATGTTTAGTTTAGTGTAGCGTTAGATGTAGGAATTTAAGTGTATGTGTGGGGCTGCTGTTTGTTTGATGTGCTTGTGTTGTGTGTATGTTTCAGAGCAGTGAATTTTTTCCATGGGAAAAAAAATTTGCTGTACTGAATGTTCGATATTTTCATGTTTAGATGTTTTGGGGCCAATGAAATAGCATTCGCTATTTTCATCTTTCGATAACGTGATATAAACGCCATACACAAAAGGGATGCCAGCAACAGCCTGCTCACGAGTCCACAGGACATCAAAGGCAAATGGAAGGTGTACATCCAGCAGCTTCTGAATGAAGAAAATTCCACAGAAGCTGTACTGCCCCAGACACAGCCTATGATGAGAGAAGAGGAGGAGCTATCAGGTGAAATTCAATGTTGCAGTCAGGGTGTCCCACAGGGCTCTGTTCTAGGCCCATGCTTGTTTAGGTTGTACCTTTCAGATCTATCTTTTTCATCTGAGGTGTTATACAGTCTGTATGTAGATGACTGGAAATTAGGTAAATGGATTACATTTGTTAGAGATAGGGCATGTCTGCCAAAAAAACTTGACTAAATTGAGCATTTCAGCATAGCAGAATAACCTGCTGGTAAATACACCAAAACTAAACATATAAGATTTGGCAGACATAGATTAAAAGGTAAATATTTAATACAGCACACAGTGATTGAAATTATAGATTTGTTTAAGGAACTTTTATATGGGTAGATTTAGACCTGAGTTTTTCTAATCTTACTAACAAATTGGATAATATAATTATAATTCTATAGGTTGTATAAAAAGATTCATAAAGTCTAGGAAATCAAAAATGATGAAGTCATTGTTTTTAGTTACATTAGACTCAAACTTGAGGATGGAATAACAATATGGAAACCGCACAAGAAAACAAGCAAGAGTAAATTGGAAAGAGTAGAGCATAAATATACGAAGGGCATTGATGGTTGTAAAAGTTTAAGTTAGTATTAAAGTCTAAAATATCTGAACTTGTACAGTATCTTGTATAGATATTTAAGAGGAGACCTTTTTCAGCCGTATAGGGCATTTTAGAAACAGCTACCTCTACCGAATGTTTAAGGATATCAAAAAGTAGTAGAGAATCATCAAGCAACCTATGTAGAAAATTATATAGGAATGAGAAGTGTACTGATTGGTTCTCTGAGATAGCAGCTGAGGCATAGAACAGACTACCAAATTACATTAAAGCAAGCACTATTTTAGATATTTTTAAGAACAACCAGTGCACTAATTATGGGAATAATTGTTTTGATATATTGGTAGTCTAGAAGGGAATTATCAACCTTATCTGAAATATTTGTATGTATATATGTGTGTGTGTGTGTGTGTGTGTGTGTGTGTGTGTGTGTGTGTGTGTGTGTGTGTGTGTGTGTGTATATATATATATATATATATATATATATATATATATATATATATATACACACACACACATTGCTTCTTGGTGTCCCTGAAAAGGGATTGAGTATTGAATGTAGTATACAGTTAACAAATGTATTTTGTTTTGTATTTAAACTGGAATTTCAGGACAGTATTCTGATTTTCCAGTCAAGTCAGGATATCATAAACAAATCAGTACTTTTGAAACCTATGCAGTATGTGCTTTAGAACTAAACATTTTTCAAAGGTGTATACAGGCTAGTAATATTGGTATTCTGTGTGTGCCTGAAGGTACAAAAGAAAGAACGCTTACAAGTGACATTTTGAGGGGTTGCATGGCATGTGGGCATTGCTCACACTGTCATAGGGTCTTTAAAACCACTGAATTCACCAGCCAAAACACACCTAATGTGTACAATATTTATTTTTTTGCCAATTGCAGCATCTCTTGGGTGATTTATTTTGCCACCTGTTCATGTTCTGCCTTCTATATTGGGCAGACGTCAGGGCCTTTGAAATTTAGAATAGGTGAGCACATCAGTGACATTAAAAATAAAAGGCAATCCAATGCACTTTACAAACACACTTTAAAGCATACACAGGCAAACTTCATGTTTACGACTATTGACTGTATCAAGGGTGAATGTAGGGATAAATCTTGTTGGCACTCCATATTAAATGTTAAACAGAAGAAATGGATACTTAAGTTAGGGGGTTTGTTCTTCCCAGGCTTGAATGAACATTATTAATGAAGGATGTATCATCCAATGGGATTTTTTGGTGGGCGGGTTTTGTGACTTTATAAGTGAGTTTGGTTAGCTCAGTACTTATGGCACTTCACTGAAGAAGGCATTCTGGCCGAAACCGGTTTGGTTCAGGTGGTTTTGGGTTGATACCCTACACCTAGGAGTTGTTTTTTGCTAATATGTGCTATTAGTTCTATTTTATGTGTATTTTTACACATTAAATTTATGTTGCTTTACCACATGTGGTGCTGGCTTTATTTTTGTATTTGCGGCTGCATGTTTGGAGCCTTTGCACCTGCCATACTTGCGGGTTTGTTCTGTCTTGCATTGGATTTTGTTCCCACTGTTGGCGACTGTGTGGTATGCTTTTACCAGCCTAAAAGTGGTTTTTGGATTCTTCTTTTCCATTTCTATCATCATTACTGGTAATTTTTTTATTTTGGAGTGAGCCTGCATCATCTTTCTACAGCTATATGTGGATGGTTACAGTTGGCGTTCTTTGCTTTTCGCAGATAGTCGAGGGCCCAGTGATTAATACTCTCAAACACCTTCCGATTTTATTATTTTTTTCTGGGTTGGTGTTTGGAAGGTACTGATACATAATTTTGTCACATTGATATTTTTTGGCTAGATGTCGTGGACTGTGTATTGGTTCGTGAAGGTTAACATACTAGATTCTACCTAGGCATTTTTCTATAAGTGCTTTGAGTTGGCAACATTGTGGAGATTCTTCTGGAGCTGGTGTTTTCCCTGTCTGTCGTCAATTTTGGGTCACCGATTCATCGGTAATGTTTATGGGCTGTTTTTAGACTACATTTTTTTCTTTTTTGTTGCAAGAATAATCTTCAATCGTTTTGGATATTGGGTGGGGCATCATTCATTGGACTTACATTCGTTGGGCATTACTAATTTTCAGCATCGTAATTCTTACATTGTAGGGCCTGTGAGTGTTGGACTGAGTATCAAACATTCATGTTTGGGGATAATTTGTGTGCATTAGAACCTTGGGACATTTTGGTTTCCAGTGTATTGGGAAACGGTTATTGACATCCGGGAACTTTTTTGCCATTTCTGAGATTCAACTGAATCCAGTTCACCAAACTACTGACAAAAGGACATATGGGACTAGTGATGTAACTATATTATCCGTTTTGTCTTGCTTATTTCTAATATATAGGTTATTTATATTTTTTTGCTAGGGTGAATGATACTGTATTTTTGGACTGAGTATCAAACATTCATGTTTGGGAACAATTGTATGCATCTGAACTTTTGGACATTTTGGTTTCCAGTGTATTGGGAAACGGGTGTTGACATCCGGGAATTTTTTTGCCATTTCTGAGATTCATCTGAATCCAGTTTGCCAAAACTACTGACAAAAGGACATATGGGACTAGTGATGTAACTATATTATCTGTTTTGTCTAACTTATTTCTAATATATAGGTAAGCTATATTTTTTTGCTAGGGTGAATGATACTGTATTTTTGGACATTATTTAACATGTGTAATACAGAATGTGAATTAGGTCTCGGATGTTACAATTCCTAGATCCATTATGTTTGCTGTACCATACTAATTTGCATTAATGTTGGTTTTGGGATTCTGGGGACTGGATACCTATGTTCATGATTTACACAAGGACATTTGCACATTATTAACCATTGGTTGGTCCTATTCAGGTATCATGATACTAGTTCTACTATACACAGGTTCCATAATGTACTTATACTAAATATTATTAGGGTTTGGTCTGTTCCTGTTTTTTATAATCAGTGTGGACCAAGGTCTTAGCTGATTGATTATGGGTACTAATTGGATTTATTTGGGGGATGTATAATTTGGTTGATAGGACCTCTACTTCTGGGGCTCTGGTTTGATCGGTGCCATTTCATTTTAGTGAACATACTAGAGTTTTGGGTGTCGGTTAGCCATTTCAGTTTGTATTTATCTTGGGAAGGTAGATACCTTGGGATTGTTTTCCACACCTGGAGTCACGGTACTTTGGGCTAATTTGCTTCTGGAGGATTTATTATAATATAGCTTTAATATATGTGGGATGGGACCACACTACAGTTATATTTTTTATATTATTTGGTGTTCATTCGCTTGACGGATTTTTTTGGAATGATTTGATACATAGCATTGCGTACTGGAGTAATAGATCTACATGTTATTTTGGTTTGCACCACAAGGGCTATTATTGTATCAGAACCTGAAGTGATTGAGTTGGTTATTTATATTGGCCAGTTATATTGAGGTGGCTGATATGTATGACTGATATTAAGTTTGCTGATATGTAGCATTGTGGTTGCATTACAGGTTGGGTACACTGTACACAAGGGCTATTTATGGTATCAACATATACTGTAGTGGTCAAGTGATATTTGAACACCACTATATGGGCATAATACCTACTGGATATCATGCTTTGAATTGTAGTTGTGGCCCGGGTTCCATAATATTAGCTTTTTGGTTAAACATTCTTAGCATATTATCCTTTTTTGTCTTTTGAAGACAATTGGCTCCAGTATTAGTGACTCTGGGTTCTGGAATTCAATTACCATAATAATTGCTTATTGGTGGATTTATTTACTGATATGATTTAGGTGGTGTACTGCCTAATTTATCCAAACCTTGGTGGCTGACAGAAGGGGTCCTACATTAGAGTATATATTGATCTTTTCTCCATACAACCTTGTTACAGACAATTATTTTTATTTTACACCAGTCATGGATTTGGCTTCCCTTATTCAGGGTCTGTCATTGGATAGAGATAACTTGGAGGTATTTGGATTAGTTTCAGGCAATGTCCAGATGGGCTCGGGTCCTATAGATGATGACCTGGTCAGTCTTTGCAATGGCATATTTCTTAAACTTACTAAATGTATGAAACCCCTTAGAACCAACATTTGGCACTTGAGACTTTTCAAGGCCTATCAACATAAGCAGATTACCCCCAGGGGACTCAGGTTCAAACTAACCATTAGTTCACAATGTGGATAATTTATTAGCCGAACAATGGGCACAAATTCAGCAACATGCCTCTATGGGCTTTGTTAATGCATTAGCAGCATATTACGAACGTACAGTAAAACAAGATACACAGACAGTGGAATCCCTATGTTCAGAAGCATAAGCTTTTGAATCCCTACCTTGCTATAAATCTTGTTTGAATCAGTTAAGTAATGATCGTTTGGGCCTGGAGCAGACCCTTATAGACAAAAAAACAAAGACGTTTAGTAGGGACATTGGGGATTATGAAAGAGGTAAACCCTGTGAGTATCCCAAGAATGTGAAGTTTAATCTCCCTTTTAGGAAACCCCTAATGTTCAAGAGATAAATACCCAAACCCATTTTGTAGAGAAATAGGGATACCCCAAGTTACACCTTGGGGGAAGAATCCTCCTCCAACACAGAGGTGGATGCATACCACACAGTTTAGCTACCTGATCCAAAAAGAAGCAATCTGGGACACCCTTTAGGGCCCGGACTCCCAGAGGGGAGAGGAAGCACAAATCCCGTAAGCAGTCTAGAGGGACTACTCAAGGTGATGAAGCAACAATAATTCCTTGTATGAATGTACATAATATATCTTCAGTGGTCCTATCTGAAACAGAGTTTAATGTTTTGAATAAAGGTGTAAATTTTGTGCCAGGCTTTTTCGTCCCTGAACATTCTTTTGCTAAAGATGCTATGGATTTTTGTAGATTGTTGAATCTCAGATTATTTTTTGAAAATAGTGCGCCTAATACATCTGTGGGCTTTAAATTTCAAAGATCTACTTTTATGCCTCCCATGTACTGTTTCTATTTTTTACACAATGTTCTCAAAGATCTCCACTTCATTAAGTATAATTATTCTTCTTTTTCCAGTAACATTACCCGTAACGAGATGCAGTATATTGATAAACTCAAGAACAACAATAATATTGTGATTTCACAAGCAGACAAAGGAGAGGCGGTAGTGGTCCAAGATTGGGCCAATTATCAGGCAGAGGCCAATAAACAACTTAAGGATTGTAGGCATTACACTTTGATGCCCTTGGATCCTACTAAGGGGTTAAAATTGGCTAATGATGCTTTTTAAGGGAAGCCAAGGAAGAGGGTATCATCACCAATTTGGACTTGACACAACTGACAGTTCAGGCATCTAAAAAACAACATCTTTATCTTTTACCTAACATACAGAAGGACCCTGTCTGTCCACCAGGTAGACCTATAGTGTCAGGTAATGGGTCCCTTACTGAACCCCTCTCAGAATATTTGACCTATTATTTGAAACCATTATTGGCCCTGGTCAGGTCACGCATCCAGGATACAACACAATTTTTGAGGATCATATCTGATTCACAGTTGGAAGCCAATTGGCTTCTGTGCACCCTGGATATTACGCCCCTTTATACTAACATCCCACATTGGGCTGGGTTGATGGCCATGCAACATTGGCTGGATGTATCGTAACTTTATAGACCTGGGTTTAACACCTTCTTAGATGGTCTAGCGGAACATGTATTGACTAAGAATGTTTTTTTTACTTCCAGGACCAATTTTTTTTGCAGACACAGGGAATAGCTATGGGTGCTTTTTTTGCACCCATATATGCAGATATATTCATGGCTTACTTAGAGGAGGAGTTCATTTACAACTCCAGCCACAATGTGTATATTGATGAAATAGACATCTGGAGGCATTACCTCGATGATTGTTGGCTTGTGTGGAAATCAGATGTCACATACTTGGAGGAGTTTGTGACCTATCTAAATGAAAATAAATGGGGTATTGAGTTCAAAGTTAGTTTTAGTAAAACCCAGATTACTTTCTTGGATGTTCTGGTTAGTCGTAAGCCAGACAATACTTTGGATACCCAAATCTATAGGAAATGTCTACAATATAATTCACTCCTTCATGCGAGTAGTTTCCATCCACAACATGTGATTCAGAATATTCCCAAATCTCAATTCCTCCATGTTCGGAGAATCTGCTCTGATACCCAGACCTATCATCAATACAAACAGGATATAATTTCCCGTTTTCAGGATAGGGGCTATCCATCTGGTAACATTATGGGGGCATGTAACTGGGCCACGAATCAGAATAGACCTAATCTATTGGAATACCAGAAGAGACCTTTAGAGAACAATTCCCCTATCAGATTTGTGGCAACTTTTGGTAGAAATACCAATGCCTTTATGCCGACGATCAATAGACATTGGAATATCCTGATGGGGGATGAGAGACTTGCTAGTTGTTTAGGAGACAGATGTTCTTTCTCATTTCGGAGGGGCTGCACTTTAGGGTCACTCTTTTCTCATTATAAAGGTAAGGGTTACAATAGGGAATTGTATGTTCAAAGAACGCTTACAGGTGATATTTTGAGGGGTTGTATGGCATGTGGGCATTGCACACACTGCCATAGGGTCTTTGAAAACCACTGAATTCACTAGCCAAAACACACCTAATGTGTACAATATTGATTTTTTTGCCAATTGCAGCACCTCTTGGGTGATTTATTTGGCCACCTGTTCATGTTCTGCCTTCTATATAGAGCAGACGTCATGGCCTTTGAAATTTAGAATAGGTGAGCACATCAGTGACATTAAAAATAAAAGGCAATCCAATGCACTTTACAAACACACTTTAAAGCATACACAGGCAAACTTCATGTTTACGACTCTTGACTGTATCAAGGGTGAATGTAGGGATAAATCTTGTTGGCACTCCATATTAAATGTTAAACAGAAGAAATGGATACTTAAGTTAGGGGGTTTGTTCTCCCCAGGCTTGAATGAACATTATTAATGAAGGATGTATCATCCAATGGGATTTTTTGGTGTGCTGGTTTTGTGACTTTATAAGTGAGTTTGGTTAACTCAGTACATATGGCACTTCGCTGAAGAAGGCATTCTGGCCAAAACTGGTTTGGCTCAGGTGGTTTGGGGATGATACCCTACACCTAGGAGTTGTTTTTTTTTTTTGTTAATATGTGCTATTAGTTCTATTTTATGTGGATTTTTACACATTACATTTATATTGCTTTACCACATGTGGTGCTGACTTTATTTTTGACTTTACAAAATGAAGACTCCCATATTTTTCATCTAATTTTTGCCATTTGCATTACATACAACAAAGATTCATGTGGCTTGCAATCCACATGACAATTAAACACATTGTGCAGGTGATCATAATTTTAATTTGGCACTCCTAGAATTGTAAATAATCTTTTGACATTTATTAAGTGATCATAACTATTACAGAATGTTCTATTATTTTTTAAAAGTAGCACATTTATGAAATATACATTTAGATGAATCTTGGATAATTTCTTATTCCTGAAGTGTCATTGAAGAGTGGTTTGTGACAACTCATTGCTTTAGAAAGCAGTGGAGAACTGAACAATGTGATGTTAGCATTTTCTGAGATATTTTCTACTTGGCACGATATAAGGAGATATATAAATAAAAACAGTAACTTTTCATAAGCTGTAGTTTCAACATTTGATTTTTTTTTCCTTTTGGAACATTTCTGCATTGTGCCCATTATATAAAGAAAAGCCCCAAGGGATCAAAAATGTCATGCAGGATTGTGCTGTAGTTCAAATATTTATACAGAAGATTTTTTTTCTTGTCCCCTCATTTCTACTGTGTGTCATTATAAATATGTTAAACAATAAGAATAATTTAAATTGGCTTGTGTCTATTTTCTTTTTTGAACCATTGCTGCTAGGCAGTTAGGTTCTATGCTTACATTCTTAAAATGTTTTTTTTTTTTGCTTTTCAGGGTGAAAAAAAGGCCAAAAGACCCTTTTACAAAACAAAATTCACAAAACAATAAGAAATATGGGTAAGAGGCATATAAACTCCTTTGCAAAAAGAAATTCTAATTTAAAAAAGTGATAAGAAATTATTTGCGACTAGAAGTTTGGCAGAGTACTATTACAATACGTTCCTTTTTTCAGAAGTTATAGTCTTGGCGCTAAATGATTTGTGTTTAGTTGTATTTGAATGAAAGTTCATGTGACAAACTGTATTGTCCACTGTTTTTATGAGGAACACTGTGTTAAGCTAATAATTTACAGTTTTGTCCACACTAGACCTCTATACATACGTTAAGTACTCTGATCAGAAGCTGTTGTCGTCAATGATGTCCGTTTACTAGGGAGTATAATTGCATTCATCCCTTAGACCTTTGGCAGTTTTCTGAAAACCATCACTTCACTATGTGTTCTCTACCTTGATGAAATAATCTCCATTGTGTACCTGCCAGCACTGATTTAAAGAGAAAGCTGGACCTACCTTTCTGTTTATACTAACATTTATTTCTTTTTTGTAGTAATAGTATTATCTACAAAGATAATAATTAACTCATCACAGTATTTTGATTGTAAGTAGACACTGAAGTTTGATGTTATTTTTTTCATGATAATTATATTAGCTGAGGAGAAGTTATAGAAGCTCTTTGTAATAGCATAAACATTGAAAGTCAAATTAATGACTTATGAAGCCCTCTGCACTACCTTATTAATGCCTGCTAACCCTAACCCTAGCTTTGCACCTTACCTTTCAAAACCCCTTTTCATTATACTACAACTATTCAGACAAATTTGGTATGAGTGTCTGGTGTGGGTTTGATGATCTGACTACAAAAGGAAACTGTGTTTCCTTGTGCAGTTGTTTTAGGTTAGAAGCTTTGAGATTTGCAATATACTGAATTTTGAAATGCTGGTATCAATCGGATGAGTTTCAATGTATTTACATTCTGATAATTCAATATATATTCATACATACATATAGATAGATATAAATACACACACACACACACACACACACACACACACACACACACACACACACACACACACACATGTAAGAGCACTGAATTTTGTCAAAACTATGTTTGGTCAACAAATTTGGTTGACTAAGCAGTTCGGCAACAGATGTGTGAGATTAGCCAATTTTCAGTGTTGGGAATACACCCTGTTGGGAGATTGGCCAGTGACTTGCCAAAATAACCTCATCATTCCTCTTTTGTTAACAGTGTAGACTGAGCTAAATTTTCCTGTTAAATTGTTAAGTCAGAGTGTTTTGTTTATGTTACCTGTTATGTGCTCACTGCTATGAAAAGAGTTGTGTGTCTTGCTGTGTTCCTTTATCTTGGAAAAATCTACTGCAGCTGCAAGAGCAACTAGTATGGCTGGTTAATGTGATTTCTAACCCCAGAACTATATCAGCCATAAAGAAATTTAGAAAAGATTACGACATTGAATTATAGTTTGTAATAACTTTAGAAACATCTAGGTGATATGTATTCATGGTTATAAAAGGGAATACCCAGTCACTCATAAAAATTGAACAAAGTCTAGGAAAATGCTTATACCCTGTAGTCGTGGTACCTGATTTGACTTATGATGTTATAATAGGAAAGGATTTTCTACAGTTTAAGGCATTCTAGAAAATGTGAGGAAAGGGATCATTTATAGAAACTGTATGGCAGGTCAGCATACCTAATAGGAAAGAACTAAAACAACAACTTGATATGCCTATTCAGTGCAAGATGGGCAGTGACAACCTTATAGAGGTCCATAATCAAAACTAGGCAAAGAAAATAAGTATAGAAATTACAAAAGTTGCTGCAGTTTCATTTTTGTTAGATTGTCAAAAGAATCCTGTGTATTACCAGAAACATGTCCCAACAGTAGATTAGAAAAAGTTCAAAACTAGAAATTTCACCAAAGGAAATGAAGGTGAAGTAATCTAAAACTGTGAAGTAAAAGTCAGCACAAGACAGATGGCCACATAAAACTAACAAAACATGTTAGTACAGAAACAGAAAAAAACAAAAATAGAAGAAAAATTACACCTAAACGAGGACATTCAGAGTGAAGAAATGCTAATGAGTACTAAAATTGAAATCTGTAAAAGGGGAACGGAAACTAAAGAAAAGAATCACTATCAGGGTGTTTGAACCAACAGCAGAAAAGTTAATGTAATATAGGAAGGTTCACTGTCAGTTTTTTATGTGGTGGGATGAAGCTACAATTTTGTCCATGAGACAAGTTAGTAATATGTAACCTTATAGGTAAGCTACATAAACATAACAAAAAGAAAACAAAAGGGAAAATAATAACCTAAGAAGACAAGACAGACTATAACTACGATAACAGTGGATGATAATAAACAAGATGTTCCATTTACTTTTACCCCTATTTTGAATTGAAGGGTGATCTCCATACAGCGTAAACAAAGATAGACACAAACTTTTACATCACTTGCTAGTACCATAACCATATAGGAAACTAATAATAACCTATGGTCACGTTTCAGGTGGTCACCTGAGGAAAGACAAAAACTAAAGCAAGAGTGTTAGCAGCACAAGAGGAAATTTCTGTGTTCCTTATCTAGGATGTCAGAAAACTGGGACCCATCCTGGATTTTAGAGTCCATTCATTCCATTTCTTATTATAAAATTACCATTTCAGCATATTGCTATCAGTGATGTGGGGACAATAGTAACATCATGAACTGCTATCAATATCTACTTGTAATAATAGACTATGTTTCAGAATTTTCAAAGGCTAATGCTAAATATATTGCGAGATAACTGGCAATGGTATTCTTAGGAGTTGGTAGCCTAAAGAGATGTATACTCAGTTTAATTTCTCCAAGACTTTTGTTTTTCTAATACTATGATGGGAATGGACCTCATTCCTAGACATGGTACAATTAGAATTCATAAATTAGTATTGTTTTAATCATTGATGCTAGCCAAGAGTGCACTTCTCAGCACATGCAATGCCCCCAGAATTGCCTTCTTCTGTAATTCATGTAGGGTTGCATGTATTTATAACACATCTAAGTATGACTGCAAATATTTTTTTATCAGACCCATTGCATCTTCTACTACTGTTGAAATCATCTGAATATCCTTCTTCCCATTTATGTCTGCAAATTCTGATATTTTATGGCTTTGTGTCTTTCTGTATGTAAGACACTGCAATCACTGGGTTAAGCAATTTCTATGATAAATACTACTTTTGTCTTTTTCACTACTATATCTGTTTTTTCATATCTATTTTTTGAATTGTTGGTAATAGGTGATCCCACGTGATGCAGACTTCAGCATTCTCAATAATGCTTTGTGATTCGTGTTTCTAATGCATCCCAGCTATGTTTATATTGTAGTGTTTGCACAGTCCTCAGTCCAACAATCATGCTACATCTGTACTCAACAAGGCACACATTATGTGCTAAGAGCCATATATCAGTTGTGCCAAGGCTTCAAAAGTAAGCAGTTAAAGCATCAGTGTATTATCCAGACTGATGATTTAGTACAGAGGTTTAATACAACACTGAAAGCCATGGCTAAATGAAAAGTAATTGTCTCTGATGGCTCTGTGGAAGAACAAACCTGCTCACAAATGCTTTATTTTTAAATTTTTATTTTTTATTTTTTACTGGTACTGGAGTAAATTCCATTATATTCACTTTCATACCCCCTCAACCTCTTAGCAGAAGAAATTTGGACAAAGCCTAAAATAATGCGGGGGGGGGGGGTAAAGGCCAGAAATAGGGAAAGATTTTACATATTGCTTGTATAAACTGGAAGTTGATGGAATAACAGGATTTGTGTTAGCATGTTTTTCTGAAGGTTATGAAGTCTGAAACTCAAATCTCTGTCATTATTTAGTGACTTCAGTCCTCAGTGACTTGCCAGAAAACCACAAATTTTATGAGGAACAGACCAAAAATACGATTCAAAAACTGGGCAGTCTGAAAAAATCTGGACACTTGAGAGGTATGCAATATCTTCAAAATCATGTTTTTATTTTACAAATATATGTCTGCATCACAAAAAGAGATACTGCCAGCCCAGCTATCTGGAATTTTGTGAATAATTTTATGTCATTTGTGAATATCAACATGATTCATAGGTTCATAGGTTCATAGGTTCATACTAGGCTATCTGCCCGAGGGCATTTATAAGCCTAGCCCATAGTTTTGTGGCTTACGCCACCCCTTTAGTTTGGAGAAACTATGCCCTTTATTTTGCTGTGCCTCTGTCTAGCAGTGACACTGAGGTAACCCCTGGGGTGTATCTGCGATCCCCCATCCATTGGTCAAGATTCCTCTTGAACAAGGCCAGCGAGGTGCTCTGCCTCACATAGACCGGGATTTTGTTCCACAGCATAGGGAGTCTTTGGGTGATGAATCTATCCCTCCAGCACGTCCTATTAATAACCATGTCGAGGTTGTCTCCCGCCCTTGTGGCTCTGAGGGATCTAGATTTTTTTAGATGAAGCATGTTCAGCAAATCTGGGTTTGACATGGCCTTGTATGTCATGCATAGGTCACCTCTGAGCAAGCGGTAAGCAACTGAATATAACTGGAGTTCTTTCAGTCGGGCAGCATAAGACAGATTTTTGAGACCCTTTATCCTTTTGGTGAGGAACTTTTGTGGCCTCTCCAGCTGCTGCAAGTGTCGGGTCAGATACATTCCGAATGGGGCATTGTACTCGATCATTGGTCTGATGAGTGATGAGTATAGGGAGACTATGACTTCCCTTGATCTAGATGTGAATCCCTTCATGATAAGGTGGGCAATGTAGAAGGTCTTCCTAACTACTTTAGCAATATGGGTGTCGAATGAAAGGCTACTGTCCACCTGGGTTCCCAGGTCCCTGATAACTTCTTCTGTGATCAGGGGATTGCCTCCTATATGGTAGCTGGGGGTGACCTTATTTTTCCCGAAGGGTATGACTATGCATTTCTTGGCATTTAACTTTAGGCCATAGCTCTGGCACCAGTTATCCATTTCTGTGAGACCCTTCTGAAGGATATCTGTGCCGGATGTGTTTTCAACTACGGCGCCCAGTTTGCAGTCATCTGCAAACTTTGTCAGCCATAACCCTCATATGCTTGTGTTACAAATGTATTAGAACTGTATGTCATATAAGATGGTTTGTACAGACGTGAATATATTGCTGAGTTATGCACTTATTTTTATAGCTGGGTGAGTGGGTGTAAGGGCATCAACTTTGAAGGGTTGGCAGACCTTTTGGTGAGGGAACAAGCCCTTAGCACTTCACCTTGAGGACATGAGACTTTTATTGGCAGATAGGCAGTGCAATACTTCAGATGAGTTGGGGAAAAAGGGAGACCTATACCTAGCAACCAGAGCATCACTGCACAGGAAACGGATACCCAGTGCTGCTTGTGGGTCTAAGGGAAATCATGGTGGGCAGCCTAAACCACCCCAACTGAGTCAGCCAGTAGCAGGGAAAACCACTAGTTCAGGTACATGGTCAGGACCAAGGGTTAACTGTTTTAAATGCAACCAGTGGGTCCATGTGGCATATAGATGTCCATGGAGGCAAGGTGGAGAACATACAGTGGGGGAGCCAATGGGTGGGAATGTTAGAATGCCAGCAGTAAGTTATCTGGAGACAAAAGGGTACCAAATTACCACATGAGGTTATATCCTATCTCAGTAGATGGGAAACAGTCCACTGCTAAGAGAGACACAGCCTCTGACCCAACCATTGTGAAGCCTACAATGGTTAAAGAAGAGCACTACTTGCTTGGACAGTCTACTGCATTCAGAGCTTTAGAAGGGACCCCATTCCAAATACCTTTTGCTATGGTTCACCTTGACTGGAAGGGTGGAAAAGGATGCAAGCAAGTAGGTGTGTTTGAGGATATCCCTGCAGATGTCCTGATAGGGAATGATTTTTATAATGCAGTACCTTGTGTGCATGCATTGACATGCAGTCAGGCTTGGATACAAGTATGTGGGTCTAGTAGCCTGAGGGGACCCAGACAGACTGCACACTTGCAGCCAGGACTGGTGAGGTGGTTACTTCAGGGAGGGAGCTGAGACTGAAGGTGAGCCACAGCTGCTTGTGGGTACAGATGTTCCCTTGGACAGAGTGACTGCAAGGGCAGAAGTGAGTAACAATACCCAGGCTGACATTGAGGCACCGCTGTTGGACAATATCAGACTTTCTGTGGAAGGTGAGCTGGGAAGGGTTACAAAGAGATTGATGAGACAGGCTCAGCTCTCAGACCCTACATTAAAAGGCCTGAGGGAGGTAGCTAGTGAGGCACATGATTCTCAAGGAAAGGGGGAATCTGTATACTAGGACAAAGGATTACTTTATAGAGAGTGGACCCCTGAGGGAGGGCTAGAGGGTGAGAGAATACAGCAGTTGGTAGTGCCCAGAGCCTACCATCTGGCACTTCTATCCATAGGCCATGACATTCCCTTTGCAGGTCATATGGGCATAAAGCATACCAAGAGACGCATTATGCAGAACTTTGATTGACCTGGGATTTCCAGAGATGCAACTGGGTACTGCAGGACCTGTGAGCAGTGCCAAAAGGTAGGCAAGGCAGGAGACAAGGTGAAAGCTCCTTTGATGCCTTTGCCTGTGATTGAGGAGCCATTTCAGAGGCTAGCTATGGATATTGTGAGGCCTCTGCATACCCGAAGTTCGGCAGGGAAGAAGTATATCCTAGTGGTAGTAGATTATGCCACCAGATACCCTGATGCAGTGGCTCTGTCCTCCATTGAGGCAGAAAAGGTGGAAAATGCTTTGTTAGAGATTTTCAGCAGGTAGGTTTCCCAAAGGAAATACTGACTGACAGAGGTGCCAATTTCATGTCAGACCTGCTGGCTTGTCTGTGGAAGAACTGTGGGGTGAATTACCTAAAGACCACCCTCTACCATTCCAAGACTAATGGTCTGGTTGAGAGATTAAACTCCACACTAAAGATCATGCTATAGGCATTTTCAGACCACTTTAAGAGGGAGTGGGACAAATATTTGCCTGATCTGTTGTTTGCTTACAGAGTGGTGCCCAGGAGTCCACAGGTTTTTTACCTTTTGAGTTGCTATATGAGCATAGGGTGAGGAAACCTCTAGATTTGATTCGAGATGAGTGGGAGGGTGAGTGTGAATCCCACAAGGAGTGTGTTGTTGCATATGTCCTAAATCTCAGGACAAGACTCAAGGAACTCATGGGACTATCCCAGGAGAACCTGGAGCCCAACAACAGAAAAAGGACTGGTATGACAGAAATGCATGAGCTAGAGAGTATGCTGTGTGGTAGCAAGTTAAAGCTCTTATTCCTGTCAGATACAACAAGCTACAAGCAGCCTGGGAGGGACCCTTCAAAGTGGTAAGGAAGGTCAGTGATGTTAACTACATGGTAGAACTGCTAGGCAGGAGACAGGGGCACAAACTGTACCATGTGAACATGATGAAACCTTACCATGATAGGGAGTCCCTGGGGCTAAGTATTTGTAGTGGATGTCAGGAAGAGTCTGAGGAGGATCTGGTGACTGGTCTCCTCAGTGAGTATGGCACTGACACCTCAATGTCCCAGCAGCTATCCCCTATCCAGGTTTGAGAAATCCGAACAGTGTTAAAGGAATTTGGGTGCATGTTCACTGGGATACCAGGGTGCACCTACCTGGGACAGCACCAAGTGGATACAGGACCCCAAAAGCCTATTAAGTAGGCCCCCTATAGGGTACCTGAGAAAGTCAAACAGACTCTGAGGGAGGAGATACAGAAAAAGTTGGAACTAGGGGTAATCAAGGAGTCCAGCAGTCCCCAGGCCTCCCCAGTGGTACTGGTACCAAAGAAGGATGGCAGCACCAGGTTCTGTGCGGACTACAGGAAATTAAATAATCACACAGAATCAGATGCTTACCCCATGCCTAGTACAGATGAAAGTCTAGAGCAGCTGAGTGGGGCTAAGTATCTTACCACTATTGAACTAACCAGGGGTTACTGGCAGGTGCCCTTGACTCCCAGCACTAGAGAGAGGTCAGCCTTTGTGACTCCTTTTGGCTTATATGCATTCACAAAGATGCCCTTTGGGATGAAAAATGCCCCATCGACTTTCCAGATGCTGCTAGACCATATCCTAGCAGGAAGAGGAGATTTTGCCCTTGTTTACCTGGATGATATTGTCATCTACAGTCATTCCTGGCAAGAACACCTTCAGCATGTCAGGGAAGTGCTGGGCAGACTACAGAGGGCAGGGATGACCATTAAGCTCAGTAAATGTCAGTTGGGTATGGCAGAGGTCTCCTACCTGGGACATAGAGTGTGCAGTGGTAAGATCAGGCCAAAACCTGCCAAAGTGAAAGCCATTCAGACGTGGCCTTCCTCTGTTACCAAAAACCAGGTGAAGACATTCTTTAGGACAGCAGGGTACTACAGAAAGTTTGTCCCCAATTATAGTACCATAGCTGCTCCTCTCACAGGCCTGACAAGGAAAAACAGGTAAGATAATACAGTGTGGACCCCAGCATGTGAACAGGCATTTCAGAAGCTTAAAGGAGATTTGGGAGGACCCCCTGCTTTAGCCAGTCCAGATTACAGCAAATAATTTGTTGTTCACGTGGATACTTCAAACCATGGGGTGGGGGCTGTACTTAGCCAGGTTTCCTCAGAGGGAGAAGAGCACCCAGTGGTAGTTAGTTTTTAAGGTGGAGCCTAGGGTTGCAAGCATATGATATGACAGTGCAGCACTGCAGTTGCATTAGCAATGACAAAGCAGATGGGCTCTCGAGACAGGGAATGGGGTAAGGTTTTCCCAGATAGGCTCATCCCTCTCAAGCAATGTTTCTCAAGGGCCACTTGAAAAACTAGTTTGAGTCTTCAGGGGGGATGTCACAAAAAGAGATACTGATATCTGGAATTTTGCATTTACTTATATGCCATTTGTGAATATCAGCATGATTCATATGCTTGTGTTACAAATGTAGTAGAACTGTATGTCATATAAGATGGTTTGTATAGACATGTGTACTGAAGGGGTATTTTACAAAGTGTTGTTTAAAGATATAACCACAACATGCCCTACTGGATTAGCAGAAATGTACCTGCACACTATTGTAACTGTTTAGATGTATATATGTTAACAATGGAAACTGGAACACAAGAGGTTAACTTCAGAAAATTAGCTGAAATTAAATTACCTTATGGCCACGTAATAAAAGGATGTTATCTTTCAATTTCAGTGCAGTAACAGACACAATACATAGAAGCTTTCTGTATTGGAAGTGTTTTATTATTTTATTACTTCCATGATCTGCCTTAGATCTAAGAAAAGACCCTGTCTATATATTTTCACAGGTATATACTAATTGCTACCAGCTGCATCAATGGGAGTTTTTGCTAGGATAGAGTCAGATGACAAGAAATGATGTCATTCTGCAAACTATCCCCTCAGTAATATTTGAGATATTAATTTGGGAAGTCTCTTAGTGAGAGACTGTATTCTTTATTTTGTCTTTGACCTGACAACATCAAGATCCATTCACCACATCTGCCTTACTTGCTCTGAAGTAAGTTATTAGTGCACAGTAATTCTCTTGGATACAGTCAGGAATACAGCAAAGCTTAGCTTAGATGTTTTTCTTTATTTATTTGAGACTGTCCTGCAATGTTGTTTTAAATATTTCCTGTTATTTTGAACTCTGATGTGACTGCAAGTATATACTGAGTATTTTCTTCTTCTTTTATTGTTTATTATTAAATGTGCCATGGTGGTATGGCAGTAGCATTGTTACCTCACAGCAAGAGGTTCTCCCGTTCGATTCTCGGCTTGGCTTGGGAGTGCCTTCTGTGTGGAGTCGGCATGTCCTCCCCACAGTTGGGTAGCATTTGAAAGACATGCGTGTGTAAATGGGCATGCCTTTGTTGAAGGTTGGGCATTGAGTTGGCACCTCGGCGTTTTGTAAAAATCTACTGCCAATCATTAGCGGACCGGAGTTTCGCTGTGGTGACCCCTTACTGGGAAAAAGCCAAAAGACAAACAACAACAACATTAAATATATTGAAGCCTTTCATTGTGGCAGATCTGTGTAGAGACATATTTATGTTCTGAGAGTACTTGCATATTTATTGATTTATTGATACTGTGTAGGCCACTCCTAATAGCCTTGCTCTTGGTCAAACTACCATTTGTATTGATAGTAACATTACAAAGTAAGATTGGACACCCTTTGTTAAGAGCATTAAAGTAGCTGATAAAGAGATGGCTGGTGGCAGTAATAACTACTTTGTAGTCTGGACAGAAGGGAGCATAGCTAGTATACCTGTGCCAACCTTGCCCAGGTGTGTGTGTGTGTGTGTGTGTGTGTGTGTGTGTGTGTGTGTGTGTGTGTGTGTGTGTGTGTGTGTAAAACAAATCTCCAGGAGTGTGTGTGTCAGCTACTTGGACAGAGACACAAAGCACTTGTTGAACAGAGAGAGAGTGTTGGAGGTCTTGGCTTGGCCATTCAGTGGAAATCTCAACTCTATAGCTGTGCCATTGGGGATCTGGAGAAAGAGGGAGAAACCAGCCTTGAACTGACTATGGTCTCTGTGTGCTCTTATGGGAAATTCCACTTGATGCAATGAGCTGCATCTGGAAATACTGTGTCTGTGTAAATGTTATCCTCCCCAGTCTATGTCCCCCAGTGGTGCTAGTGGTGAGGACTGAGGTTCATTGATTACTGTTGCTAGTAGTGGGGCATCGCAGTCTGTATTTATATTTGCCTGTATAGATATCTCTGTGTGTGTGCATACCCATACAAGTATATATTTTGCATAATTATGTTAACACTTAACTAGGCATTTTCCTTACACTGATACTTTTTTTATTCTCACCTGCACTTTTAATACTGCATACACAGATTGAAATGTTGATCTTTGTGCATTATTTTACATCTTCTGCCCATGAAAAAAACATTTTTCATACTCTTTTTCTCCAGACCTGCATCATAGCTGGATTCTATCCAGCTGGACTTGCCCAGTTATCAAACACCCAATCAAACAAATAAATACACAAATACTGGAAAAACAAAACCTTTCACAATCTTGCAACAAGCAGCTATATTGATCTGGTGTGCGACCATGACCAAAGACGAACATGTTGCAGTCTAAGACATAGTGCCTGACTTGTAGTTTCATAAAATGTGAATGTTAATCTCCAAAGCCTAGAAAGTTTGAAACATTTTCTTGCCATTATTTTGAAGACATCCTGTGTATGGTAATAGCTGCAAAAAAATGCTATGTTTGCTTTGGTAAAACATAAACAAAGAAACAGATACAGTTTTTTGGGAGCGGCATTCATTTTCAAGTAAGTACATGGAAATAATTTTGTTTTTTCCAGAAAGTGGAAATATGTTCTCAAGATAACATTTTGTAGAAAATTGAAACCTTTCATAAAAAAGTAGTAGCTGCCAGAAACAATTGTATCTTTTATAAAAGTTCACACGTACTCTGGGGAAATATATGACCTGGAATAATTATTCTTTTCCAGGATTTATCTTATCGCAAAGGGAGAATATTTAAGAATATGCTGGTTGATGAAAGTACCTATTGCTTTCAGTAGCTGCTGTGTATCTTAAAAATAGTAATACTTTTTATAAAGAATAGTCAGCCTTTTCCCAAACCTTTTGGAATAATAACATTTATTGACTAAAGAGGAACATAAGTTACCCTGTTTTTCAAACAATTCAAATGCCACTATTTGTTTTATCCTTTTGTGTTGGATAACCATTGTACTAATATTCTGAGGTCATAAAAATTCTACTCAGTACCTTCAAATACACAGAATATCTTAAGAATGATAACATTGAGTACCATGTTGTACCTACTGGTCACTGTATGTGGAGCTGGTCCGAAGGTGGTTTGGAATTGTGCATGATGAAGCAGGATTGTTATTTATTTATTTATTTATTTACATTTGTTAACCGGGTACTGTCCAACTGGGCTAGTAATCCGTTTTCAGCAGAGACCTGGGGAGAAAAGGTCCAGTACTGTGAAAAACAGAATAACAGCTATTAGTTATGTACATAATTAAACAATGCCTTTTAACAAAGTCACATGAATAGTACAAGTAATGGAATGAAAGAATAAGAGTACACTTAATCAAGTTAAATAATAATAATATGTATAGTTAGTGTGCAAAAACATACAAAGACCATTCAGGCAATGTCAGTATGTGAGCTGGAGTGTTTGTCAGAGTGAGGTGATAAACCTCTTGTTTATGAAGAGTTATTTAAAGGTCATAATAAAAAGCTGTTAGTGAAGTAGAAAAAGGAGGAAGAATTAGCCAGGAGTTATACAGCTGCAGAGCCAGCGACTATTGAGATGCTCCTTTAAGGCTTTTTTAAAAGAGGACACCTTTGTGTTAGTATGGATGTGTTGAGGAAGAGAGTTTCAGTCCTTAGCTATTTTGTAGGAGTAGAGGGAATCAACGTAATAATTGTGAGACTGGATAACTTTTAGCATACTTTTGTCGGATGATCTAAGCGATCTTCAGGTACAGTTGGGTTGTATCAGGTTTGAGAGAGCTGGGCAGTTACTGGGGTTGTGAACGACTTTGTGAGTAAAGATAAGTTGGTTTTGTGATAAGCAAATGGGGAGCTCTAGCTATATGAGCTGTTGAAGAACAGAGCAGTGATGTATTTTATGGGGCTTATTGGCTACAAACGTAACTACCTTGTTGCAACATGAGTCTAAGTTGTTAAGGTCAGTCTTATGAAGGTTGGTGAAGATAGTTGAGCAGTAAAGGAGTGAAGATAGCAAATGCGATCTAGCTGTGGCTAGCCTGGCTTTTTGTGTGAGGTAAGGTTTGGCTCTGTAGAGGGTGCCAAGTTTGGAGTGGACTTTTCTGATTGTTAAAGAGATGTGTTTACTGAATTTTAGTCTGTTATCTAGAGTGGCACCTAGGAGTTTAGTTTGGTCAGTAAGTTCTATTTTAGTACCATTAGAGGAGTGAATAGTGATGGGTGGTAAGTTGTGCATGGATGATTTGTTTGCAAAGATCATTATCTTGGTTTTGTTAGGGTTAAGGATGAGTTTATGGTTGGAGAGATAATTCTCAGTGTCTTGGAAAGCTGATTGTGTAATGTGCTGAATTTGTTGGGAGGGGGCTGAGCAGATAAAAAGAGGAATCATCAGCATATTGGATGATGGTTGCATATTGGGTGGCTGAATGTAGGTTACTGGTAAATATGGTGAAAAGGAGGTGACCATGAATGGAACCTTGGGGTACCCCAGTGGTGATGGGTTGGAGTGGAGAGGGACTGTAGTTCCATTTTATAGCTTGTTGTCAGTTGGTCAGGTAGCTGTGGAACCATGTGAGAGAAGATGGGTTGAGGTTATAAGCTGCAAGTTTATTAAGCAGTAGTTGATGGAATACAGTGTCAAAAGCCTTAGACATGTCCAGAAAGATTGCCGATACTAGCTGTCCTGCATTTTTAAGTTGGCAGATAGTATTGGTAAAGGATATAAGAGCTGTGTTAGTACTGTGTTTAGGTCTAAAGCCATGCTGGGTGATGGAAAGTAGATTGTTAGTGATGAGGTGAGTCATGATTTGTTGCTGTATGCATTTTTCTAGGATTTTGGCTATGGGAGAGAGGATAGCTAGGGGTCAATAGTTAGAAATATCTCTGGAGGGGCTGCTCTTGTGGAGGGGTATGATGTGGGAGGTTTTCCAGAGGACAGGTACATAGTGTTCAGAGATAGATTGATTGATTAAGATTGAAATAGGATAAGCGATGGATAGAGCAGCTAATTTTAGAAATTCGTTAGGTAGTTTGTCAGCAGCGAGACTACAGGGTTTCAGTTTTCCTAGGATTTTTTTATGTGTGCTGTTTGGATGGGACAAAAGGAGAAAGAGTTAGTAAGTTCAGTTGTAGGAGGGGGGACCATAAGTGGTCAGTTATCTATGTTATCTAGGAGGGTACAGGGGTTGGGAGTTAAGCAAGTAGTTGATGTTTTGCCAGAACTTTTGGGGGTTATGCTGATGCTTTCATTGACAGGTTAGAAAATATTTTTTTGTCCACGATAACTTTTTTCTTAGCTTGGTCCCTTAACTGCTGATATTGGCACATTAAAAGTATGTAATCTGAATATTCCAGGCAATCAGTCTGAATATATTCCATTTTTTTATGCACCTTAGGTACACATCAACTTCTTCACAGACATATATAGGAATATCTTAGAAAGTTTACTAATTAGGCTAGAATTTGCCTCTCTGCACCAGTTCCATAAGTTATATTTGCTCCAGATCAGTCTCATGTTGTGGTAAATCTGTGCTGTGTAATCTAATTTTACCAAGCTCCATACTGTGATTGTTGCATTCTAATGCCTAAATACATCCTCCTAAGAAACTGCATAGCTATTTGTGATCATTATAAAGAATACAGTGGCAAGCATTTATGAATTAGAAGTAGCTATCTGGTAGTTGTTAGAAGCAATATGTTGATTGGATTTTGACAGATTTTATTAAGAAAACTTTGTGCAGTTATCACATAGTTTGTTATTTTACTGTTCAAAATATCTCAGATAAGAATAGGAAATGCATACTTGTACAGAACAAGTCCATCATGCACTGGTTAAATAAGTATTTTCACACTAGCATAAGCATGCATCCTTAACATTTTGTTTTACTACAATGGACAGCTAGACACAAACTTAATCGTATCATCTGACTGTGAAAAACAATAAAAATAACAGTACAGTACAGAACAAACAGTGTTTTATCATGTAACAGAAGAAAGTTTGTTGTTGTTTATATATTAATTTCTAATAGTAGTGGCAATGACATATAGAAAGAATTCACAATCAGATTTACAGGTACACATGTAAGTGTTACTGCACTTTTTTCTTCTGCATAGCCTGACAAGAGAAGAGATAGGTTAAAAAATATCAAGTCTGTCTTGGCTTATAGTCCATGTCTAGAGTTGTCCATTCATGCTCAATTACATGTTTCTTTTCATATCTAGGCCATAATCATTAAGTCGCTTAAATAGTGCATGTGTCCCTTAGTAGCACTAATTCAAGTAGATTGCTACATTAACTGTCTTCTACCCACAGCCCGTTACCAGCTCCTTAATACGGTATAACCACCTCAGAATAACCTAATGAAATAAGTTGTCAGAGCAGAATCTGTCCACTGCAAAGTATCAGGCAGTCATTGGGCAGAATTCCGACAAAGTCACCATGATTAAAAATGTAACTAGCTTCAAGCAGGCTACATAAGAAAAACACTGCATCCCTTTTGGATTACCTTGCATAGAAGTAATTTTCCCATTCATGAAATTAAACTTTTCATGTTACAAAGCAGGGAATCAGTAGCAGGAGTTAACTTATAAAAGTAAACATTATAATAAAGTTTAAACAGGTTCCTTTTAGATTGCTCTGATTAAAGATGTGATGCCCTTGTCCAGTAAGTTTAAATATCTTGTTATTGCAAGGAAAGAAACCAAGTTCATTCAATTAAACTGTACCAGGTGAACCCTTTAACCTGCTGTAGTAATTGTAGGCTTAGAATGCACTTCCTTTTCTCAATATGTTTATAGTTTTCTTTGCTGCAAGACAGGTGACACTTCATAAAATAGGATTGCTGTTTCTGTGGGTATACAATATTGTCAGTATTAAGTGTATGCTTACTCCTTTCTTCTGAAAAGCCAGAGAGAAAAAAATGTTATTTCAAAAAAATGCTGTGTAAATTGTACAGTCTATGGGTTTTCAGCAAGAATTGGATTGTAGATAAGTAGGAAATGTAAGTCATATGTGTGAAGTATTTCATATCAAAATCAGTCCTGAGTAAAATTGCAATTATGTGTGGTAAATACCCATTATCTGCAGTGGTCTGAATGTAATCTCCATTAGTGTTGAATTACTGTGTATTGGAATGTGTTGACTCTTTTAACCCAACTGTTGGACAACCATGGAGTTAGTATATATAAGAAAGGGGACCTGGAGATGTGAGTGTGGAGGGTCCTAACAGCTATAAAACACGTGTTTACTCATATTGTTAAGGTCACAATTTGGCTTTTCATTATTTAAAAATGATATTTAGTTTTTGGTGTTTACTATCTGAGTGTAGTAAATTTCCATCTCTTGTCAGACACTCTATCAACCACTTGAGTTCTGACATTTGGATACCTTTGCTACTCAAAATCCTTATTGATTTTACAACTGCAGCTTCACAAGTATATGTTTTATCTTCTTTGGAGGTTACATAATGCCAACTGGATCTGTCTTTATTGAGGGTTATTAGCCACAGGTCACTACTACTCTGTTTCAAGGAAATCAGGAGACATGGGAACAGTTTTGTTTATACATCTGGCTATTAATAAATATGTTGATGCAAATGTTTAGCATATTAGCTTCTGTCAGTAAAGTTGTATACTTAAGTTAGAAAGTGTAGTAATAAACATGGATGTAATGGTCTGTGGCTAGTAAATTAACATGCAAATAATGCTTCTTGGCCAGTGGTTATCATAACACAAATTGAAGTAAAACTAATCAGAGTACTTGTCTTTGTTCTGTACATTTCATACTCCATTCCAGAGGAGTACATTTCACTGAAAAAGCATATGTGTCACAAAGAATAAGCAATGTTCAACTAAGAGAGTAATTCTGACTTGAGCAGAATATTATTTTTCGTAACACCCTGTCGCACAAATTTGTTACCAATGAAAGAATGAAAGGACAATATTAGCTGCACTGTATGAAAAACAACCACTAAGACGATTTTAATTAGGAATGCATTACTTGTATAGCAAGAAATGTGATTATGGGACAGTCAAAAGAACTAAGGTTGTTGGAGTACAGACAATAATTGGAAAGACACAAGCACTTTGGATACTGCCTTCACAAAACAGTTTTCTGATCACGTGTATAAGGTACTGTCAGGGGCTACATTTGAAAAATACGTATGCAAATCAAGATGGTGCTGTTTTTATATGCAACCTCCTCACTAAAATCATTGTAACTGCAAAAGTGCTACATTTTCTAAAAGTCCTAGTGAATAAAGTAAAAGAAATGAAACTGCAGTAATTGACAGTATGATGAATACACAGCAGACTGAAAGGACAGTTACTCTTCAAAAACTAGTATTATGTATGTCACCCTGCTTGCACTTGCATATTCCTTGATTATGCACGGTTTTAAGAATTAGAACCAAAGATGTATATCTCTCATGAGCTATCCAAAGTATGTTATTATTTCTTTTTTTTTAATTTGTCAGATCCCATAAGATGAATGGCCCTTCTTATCATCTTTGGTTTTAATTTGTAATGGCTGAATGGCCAAACAATGAAGTATTTTATTCTGTACACAGACAGCTCGAAGTGTTCTCCTGAGAGTGAAATGAAGCAGGGAATACTACATTAGGAGACAGGGCACACCAGCTTAGAAAATCCTTTCCCATCAAGAGATTTGTATTTCTTCATGCATTTTTACTAATATACTATCAGAGTAAGTGATAAGGGCTGAGTTTCCCCAAAGAAAAGGAGATGTGGCCATAGAAATATGACTTCTCTTTCAAATCATATACATTCTCTCAGAAAACAAATTATACCCTTTTTACATTATTTTTTGTCATCATCATCATCACCTAGGTAACAAAGAATATACACTACAGTAATATTTTTAATCAGTTATTCTCAAGAAGGTAACTGTTCAATAATGTCTTTAGGAGCATAACTCTGATGGTCATTATTACTTTATAGCTAGCATTTTTAGAATCTTTAAATACCAATTAAAATTGATTCCATAACAAGTATTTCCTATAGTCTTTGAACCAAAAAACATTAATATATGTGAATGACAGATAAAAAAGTGCATGTTTGCTTTTTTCTAATGTTCAGACTGTATGCTTCCAAGTGCACTGTTCCTTTTTTCTGAATAATGTGCCATCACAGATTATCAGCGCAAGGGCATTTAGCATTGCTGTGGGCATTCACAAAACAGACAGTGACAGTGGCAGTATGAAATGACAGTAACACTGTTACATAGTAGACTTACTGCTTAAATAGTGCAGTTATTCTTGGATACCTGCTGGATTCTGTTCACGGTTATATAAGACACAGAACCTACTCTGTCACTAAATGGGTGTAAGGCAGAGAATCAGTGTAGGGCAAGACATCAGTCCATTGCAGGATACATACACATTAATTCACGTGCATTGCCATCACACCTATTTGCAATTATGATATTTGAAATTCCTGTCAACATATCATTTAAGTAGAATAGTATAACTGAATTCATTAAATAACTGCATTCTAAACGCAAGTTATCAACTACATTGATCTGTGATAATCACAACATGTATTAAACTATAAATAAATAGGTAGCTATAAAAGTAGTCTAGAACCTTTCATTGATAGCTTTGCAGCATTACCTACAAACCATGTAAAATAAGCCATGCTTTTATTTTATGTCATCATTTCAGTGAAAATATTCTGTTTTCAGAATTATGCAGAGGTTCACTTCTTGCCACTCCACTAGGCACAGTAAATTAGTAATGACAACCCAGATGGAATAACTTGCTCTGTCTTTTTTATTCAGCTTCAGTGCATCTTTACTGCCTTTGATCTTATATAGTATCTACCTGCTTTCCACCAGTGTATTCAAAATCATTACATTTCTTTGAGGCTCTTTAGCTCTCACCTTGCTCTTTATTTATTCCATTGATTGAGTTAAATGATACTTGCTGTATAGAGCAGCTTCTTTAAAACATCACTGCAAATATATTTCATGGTCAGTGCTATTTATGCAGTTCATCTTCCAAGTATCTGTAGCTACAAACAAAAATAAAATACGGCTCTTTCAAACTTGTCTATGTAATAATCTTAAATGTACCAATCAGTCAGTCAGTACAACATATATCTCCTGCACAAGCCCAAAAAAAGCTACTCTGTGGAGTGCACCTGCAGCCTTTATGTGAGAGGTAGGGCATACCCACTCTCCGTAAAGAAGAAACTCTTCAAAAGCAACACTCAGTTTTATATAACATGTAAAGTAAACTAGTTCTAAATATCAATCATCATGAAGTTCCTTGGCCTGGCTTTCATCCAATGCTCCTCTCCAGTGTAGATAGTCAGCATCTAGGTAGTCTCCTCCTTGGTCCAGTTAGGTGCCTGGACATGTCAAAGCCTCCTGGAAGAAGCCTTCTTGATAATGTTGATACTTTAACGGAAAGTGTAGTCAGATTTGAAAATTTCTCGCCAAGGTCCCACTCGGTTCACAGACAGCAGTGATCTGATCTGTAAATATATCAAAATCAATATTTAAAAGTGGCACATATGTCATGTTATCAAATTATTGGAAAATAATGGGCACATTGCCAGACATGGTACCATTTATCAATACCTTTTGGGTACTTGCATGGAGCACCTTCCTGTTATGCCAAGCTATTGTTTAATGTACCGAATTTCAAGAACTTACATGGACGTGCAACAATGGGATTCCAAAACCTGACATTTTATTGAACCTTATTAATTATGTATGGTGCAATGTATTTAAAAGATGGATGCATATTAGGTGCTTTAACTTTCAGTTATACCTGACTCATAGGTAGTTAATAAGATCAATTGACACTTGCTAGACATTCTGTCTTGGGGAATGTTAGATCTGTCACCATTACTTTTTCTCAAAAGTATTTGTTTAGATTTATTTTTATGGAAAATGTGTGCATTAGGATAAATGTTTGTAACTTACTGGAGTGATGTTTTATTTATCTGTATGCAGACAGGTGTTGACATCTGCGTTAAGGACGTGCATTCATTTCCCATATGCAGTTGTAGAGACAGATTTACATAGTAAAAGTGAACAGTAAATAAAGAGGAATTTATAGATTATCCGTAGATCTTGTGGGTGATTCCATACACTACAGATTCTGATGGTATCCATATATACTATGTCCTTTTGTTGTTATGGATATTTATTCATTGATGGTTTATATAACTACAGGTTCAATACCAAAAGGATCCATACTCTCTGTGGCCTGTTTACACATACTGAGGTTTTCCAATGCTTTCCAGAAGTCATTCAATTTACAGATAGTCAGTGCTGAAGTGGATGGTATTCACTGCTCAGTAATGATTGAGTTGATCTGAGGTGTTTTTTAATACTTGTCTGTTTAGGCTGCATTGCATTACAACTACAACACACATTTCTGTTGCATTCATATGTTTGCATAATTTTGAATGTGAAATGCATGAAGAAGGAGTTCCAGGCAAAACGTATGTCTTACTTTGCATGACATGGATGACTATAGAGTAAATAATCGCATATTGCTATTGTATGCATATTCATGTATTGTCATTTTGGATTTACAGCAGTGGAATTGAATCATGCCCACAGATCCACACAGTGTGATAACAGTCAATGTAAGTGTAATGACATATAGCCATACAACTGCAGTATATAGAGAATAGTGCAACCAACATGTGTAATGAACACATGATGAAGTAATGGCATCATTGGCTGCTCATAATGAAAGTATGTTATCTGTGGCATGGTCAGTAGAATCCCTGGTCTCTTCAGCACTACAACAGTGCTGTAGTATAAGCAGGGTTCTGCATGCCCTGACTGTGCTTAGCAGATTGCCACAAGAAAGAGGCAGGCCCCTCTCAGCAGAACCAACTTTTCCCATCAGGCATCAGTGTCTATGCTTCAATGTGCACGCACTTCCACTGCTGGCAAATCTGTTGTGGGCCCAGCAATCACGACCAGACAGTGAAGTCACAGTCATGCTCCTTCATCTCCACATGCTGGCTTCACCTCATCAGTCTTCTCCATGGAGCAACCTGGGCCAAGTGTTTTCATACATTGTAGAGCAGAACAGACTGTGGTGTGAGCTGTCAGCGTAGGTGCCCTAGACTGCATTAGAGTAACACAGACAGTTGATCCACTATGTCCAATAGTATCATTCTCACCCTGTGGTGATGAGGATCACTGTGCAGAACATTGACAATCTCATTAGTCAGTGTTTGTTGACAACTTGGATGCCACAGGAGTTCAACAGTTTTAATAAACATCACTGACTCCATTTATTATATTACTTGATCCATACTTTACAGTATCATATTTGGCTTGTGAAATTAACAACAGTTCTGCATTATGTCCCGAGTTGTTTACCAATTTTCAGCTTTTTATAGTGGACAGATGAGAATGCATTGCACTGATGTGTGTCCCTTATTGTGTGCCATACACAGTTACAGCAATATGACTCTGTATGCATGCTTGTGTCAGTTGTGCCCTGAGATTTGACAGATTTGTATATGTTCATAATGTTATATGCTATGATTATGTTTTTATGTTTGATGCTCAGTGTGTACATCTACTGAGTAATTACCATAAGAAACTATCCTTGTTGCTGAACATCAGTGTTCAATCTATGTACTTCTGTATGTGTGGCTTGTCATGACTCAAAGTTTTGGGTCAGATGCTGCTGTGTTGTCCGGTCCTGCATTTGTGGTGGCACCCTCAGTCACCTATGCCTATGTGTCCTCCTGCTGGAATGTCATCTTCAGACATCTGGGGTTCTTGGGGAAGTTCACCTGCAGCTGGAAAACCACCATGTGCTCTAGTTAGCATGTTGTGCAGCATGGTACACATCATTATCATCTGTGCTGCCTTCTCAGGTGTGCATTGCAGTGAACCCTTAGATGTGTCCAGACATCTGAACCTAGCTTTCAGTGCACTGAACACATTGTCTGTGGTATTTCTTGTTGTTGTATCTGCTCTATTGCAGGCATCCAATGCTGGGTTGATAGTTCAGAGTATGGGGTCATTAGTCACAGCTCAAGTGGATAACCACAGTCACCTGTTGTAGGGAGTAAGCACACATGTTCTCAGCATGGATATTGTCGGGAGGGGTATCCTTAGCTTACATCCTAGTTGTGTTCCTGTACCTACCCAGTAGTAGCCCCTCAGGTATTTCACCTTGCTGGAATGCAGTCCTCAGACCACTTTCCTTCTATATGGCAGCATCCTGGGCACTTATATGGTGTGTTGCCATAAGGTTTGTTATGTTGCCATCTGCTGCATACACAAACTGGAAGTTCATGGATAGCCAAACCTTTCTGTTTATAGATCTGTCTATTTCAGGATGCTCTGTTTGTGACACTCCTACATTAATCCCTATGTGTCTTTGGAATGTCCTACATGCAAGTACACCCAGGCTGAGACACATTTTGGTTTCAAGGGGGATGGGGTTTCTTCGCAAGGTCTACACAGATATTTATGGGGCACACGTACTGCAGACAGCCTGTACCAGTTGTCTCTTTGGCTGGTACCTGTCAATTATTTCTTGGTCTGAAAACTTGTTTAGTTGCAGCCTTGCTGTCATTCTAGCTGGCTACCTTCTAGGGTATACAGCCAAATCCTCATCTATGGCTTGTATTACTGAAGTCTTTTGCAGTTTATTCACTGTAGGTTGCATTTTTCTTTTCTTTTTTTTTTTTGGGGTATACCTTCATTTATGTGAAAGGAGGTTGTACAATGTACCAAAGTGCGAAAGTACACCCTCCAGATTTCTGAAATGCCGAGTGACAATGGTTCGACTTCCAATGAGCGAATGCACACTGGCATTCGCTCATTGGAAGTCGGTATTTCAGGTGCAGATCGCACTATAGCAGGGATCGGGGATCGGGAAATGAACCCTCTCCCTCACTATAGTGTGATCTCAGAGTCTGAATATTAAAGTAGGAGGGTGGGGGGCACAGTCCCCCGCATGGGGGATGCAGGGGGGGCTTGCCCCCCTGCATAAAGATGTTTGGAGATGTTTAAATTTTGAAAATGGTTGAATCTGGTTTTCCAAATTACCATTTTCAAAATCTTGTTCCATCCGAAATATTGTAAACCGGCATTTAAAGTTGCATAATAGTGCGATCATACAGATGATTTTCAGTTAAATGAAGGTATACCTTTTTTTTGTGATATTCTTACAGAATATGATACAATCTATAGTAGTAGTAGTAGCTTCTGTTCCTTGTGATGCCATATAGCATACTTAGAGGATTTCAGAAACAGAGTCAGCATTGCAGTTTGTTGCATTTAAGTTGCATTGGGTGCCCACAATTTGCTTTGGAATCTAACAGGCATGCACAGAATCTGTAATTATCCTATGCTGAATAGTTAAGTACTTGGACTCCTTTCAGCATGTGTTCTGAAATTGTGTCTGCACCTGGTGCACTGAAATCTTCCTTTGGTTTGGAATCCAACTCCCTTGTGTTGCGATTGCTGACCAAAAATAGGTGACTCAAACAAACCAAATGGTGTACACTCCTTTCCTTTTTTTTTTCAGCAATACAAACTTTAGTCAACCAGCAAAAAACAAAAAACAAAAAAAACACTGCATTGGATTAAAACAGTAACTGTTTACAAAATGTTTAGTCATAAAACCAGTACATTCTTTCAGTGACTATCTATAAAAGCAAATTGCAGTAACTGATTCAGCATCGGAAAAAAGGAACTAATCTGGTGTCTAGCATAATAATTCTCCATCTCCTTATGTACATATCGCCTAACTCAAGGAGGCCACTGGGTTTTCACTTCGTATTTATACTTCTCAGGTGTTACCTTCAGCTCTCACTCATATGACTCTGCCATCAGCTCTTTCAACACTTTTACAGAGGGGAGCCTTCATCGTCTTCCATTTTTTGTAATTACCTTTTTTGCAATAAACATGACTAAATGAAAAATCATAAATTATCTCTGCCTTTAACCTCACTATCTGTTAAAGACATGATAAACATTGACAGAGATAGTTTCATCTTCCCCAGACATTATCCAATATTTGCTGTGTCTTTTGTGAATTGGTCCAAAATATGATATTCCCAGAAAATATAAAGCCAGTCCCATAGAACTCCCTACCTGCCTCTCCATCAATGCCTATCCTGTCCTGGGAATGCTATTGCTGACTTAGCAGGAGGATAAGAAAATGTATTTGGTAAGCTGGAGCAGTTGCTTCCAATGAGATGTATTAATCAGGTATCAAAAATCATTCTCCCATTTTATCTGGTATTTATTAAAGCACCCTATACTCATATTTGTAAAAGATTTATATGCTACCCCTGTTATCCTTTACTTGCTAGAGATATCTCACCTAGCATTTAATAGCAATTTACCAGCCCGTTCTTCTCCTAGACCTGAACTAACACCAGTCTGTTAGCTATTATCTTAAAATCTTTATATCACATTAACCCCTGTTCCCTTATAGCTACCATATCCTTTAATTCCTCCTCTGATATACATTCAGAGTAATTAATCTCTCCCAATATAAATTTAGTGCCTTTCTGCTTACAGCACCATCCACATATTCACCCAATGGCTCAAGTATTGGTATGAAAAAATGGAGTTGTCAGTTTTCCAATTCACTATCTTAGTCCTTTCAAATCATTTCCCAACTTCCTGCAACATCCCCAAAGCAAAATCTGAATTGCTCAGTTCTGGTTTGTCTCTTACTCCACTCACAAACTCCATCCATATCCTGGCTAGCCCTCCTAAGTCTTGGAAATACGCAGTTTTCCAGATGGCACTGTAGTCTTCGTTTAGTAATCTCTATAGAATAGTCATAAAAACAAGGTTTACCTAACCCAACTTCATCCAAATGCTTCCAGGTTGCCCTAGGTTTACCTTTTTTACATGTAAACTTTGAGATCTAGTCCTTCACTCTCATTCCATACTTATGGGGTTACCTAATGATGATTCTTGACAACATATAAATTAATAAAGATATTACAAACCATTGTACCATTTGCATTCTTTGATCCATCTCTAGTATAACTTTTTTCATCCAGAAATGGCAGTATTCCCTCATTCTCCTAACCAAGTTAGAATAATTCAGTTTTACTGTCTCATTAATAGATACTGTTATCCAAATTCCCGTGTACTTAAAAGAATTAAATTTATGTATAAAGGGATGCATTTCTTTTACCTCGTGTGAAGGTATATAACTGAGGGATAATGCACATTTTTTTTTCCATCTTCACTTTATATTTGGAGGCCACCTCATATTCCACTAGTATATCGTTAATAACCTCTAAGTCCCTTTCTGGGTTTGTTAAATTTATTAACAAATCATCAAAATACAGCAAAAACTTATGATGTGAGTCACCCATTCTCCTCCCCTCAAGAGCTTTTGTCAGGGTCATTACCAATGGCTTGAGATATATCACAAAAAACAGTGGAAAAAGGAGACACCCATTTTTGTCCTTCTTTTTATCTGAAAGAGAAAAGAAAGACCACTGCAAGCTTTAACCTTTGCTGATGTCCCTTTATAAAGGGAAGCCACTAACTATATAAAGTCAGTTTGAAATTCCATCTTTTCTAGCATTCCAAATAAAAACATTCAGTTCACTGTATCATATATGCCTTTTTTTCATCAAAAGTCAAAAACACTACTCAGGTATCTGATTTTTTTTTGCTATATAAATAATCTTTAAAGTTTTAAGGATGCTGTCTGCTTCCCTCATACTCTTCACAAATCCTATTTGCTCCATATGCACTATTTTTCCCATTAAATTTGTTTGGTCCCTTAGCCAAAATTGATGTAAAGATTTTGTAGTCATGATTTAAGATTGAGACTGGGTGGCAATATTTTACTCAGGAAGCATCTTTGCCATGCTTTTGAATTACTAATGCTATCACCTCCTTCCAGGAAATAGGAATCTGTGCATGTCTCAGGGCATGTCTCAGGGCCATGTTATGCATCTGGATCTTATGATCTAGAAGCTGAGCCTTAAGTAACATATAAACTTATAATGGAATTCCATCATGGCCTGGAGTTTTATTTTTCCTTATTTCTCTGAGGATTACCTCTATCTCCACATTAGTAATACCCCTTGTTAAAGTACTACCCCATTCCAGTTGCACACATACTTGTATTGCCTTTCCCACCATGCTTCTTTCTCTTTCTTTTCTACCTCACCCTCCTCCAGTTCATTATACAGTTCATCAAAGTACTACCTAAACACTTCCATAATTCCATCTGGATCCTAAACAAGTCTTCCCTCTTTTTCACCTTTAATTCCCAGTACAAATCCTTCATTCTGTTGCTCTCTTAGCCTTAATGCCAAGAGTTTCCAGTTTTAAGGAGAGTTATCAAAGTCTGCTAGTTGTAAAGATGCTTTTGATTACTGCACCCTAAAGTTCAGATAAGCTAACAACCTTGTTCTACATTCCAAACAGGCTTCCACTCAGACCATTCTTCCTTCCATCCTAATCATCTCTGAACTCAACAGTTGTTGTAGTCTTTTCATAGGTTCATAGGTGTGTACTAGGCTAATGGCCCTGGAGCCTTTACAAGCCTAGCCTATAGGATTACCCTGGCATTGTGCCACCCGACCTTAGTTCCTAGTGCCTCTGTCAAGTAGAGCCACTGGAGTGGTCCCCAGGGTGAATTTTCTATTTCCCATCCACTCATCCAGATTTCTCTTGAAGAGGGCCAGTGAGGTGCTCTGCTTGACATGTATGGGAAGTCTGTTCCATACCATGGGCAATCTCTGGGTTATGAACCTGTCCCTCCAGCATGTTCTGTTGATTGTGGTAATGAGGTTGAGGTCTCTGGAGCATGTGGTGCAGAGGGATTGGGATTTCTTTAGAGCTGGGTCAGACATGGCTTTGTAAGTCAAGTAGACATCGCCTCTAAGTAGGTGATATGAGAGAGAGAATAGTTGGAGTTTTTTGAGTCTGTCCATATAGGACAAGAGTTTAAGGCCTAGGATCCTCTTTGTGAAGTATTTTTGCAGCATCTCCAGTTGTTGCAGATGTCTAGTGAGGTACATGCCAAATGGGGCATTGTACTCGATGATTGGCCTAATGAGGAAAGAGTAGAGGGAGACAATGACCTCTTTCTTCCTGGATGCAAAACCCTTAGTAATGAGATGTGCCACATAGAAGGACTTTTTGACCAAAGTGGCAATGTGGTGGTCAAAAGAGAGGTTGCTGTTAACTTGTGTTCCCAGATCTCTTATAACACCTTCTGTGTTCAGTGGACTACCATCAATGTGGTAATTCAAGGGAACTGGGTTTTTCCCAAGGGGGATGACGACACATTTTTTGGCATTGAGCTTAAGGCCATGGTTCTGACACCAGTCGTTGGTGTCATTGAGGCCTTTCTGTAGGATGTCAGCATCACTTGGGGAGTTAATAATAGCTACCAACTTGACCAAGAATTATATCAGTCCGGGAAGACCTCAACCACGCTCTTTATTAACGCCAGTGAATACAAGTACAACGTTTTTGTCAAACACACCTTGACTTCATCAGATACTCAATGGTTGGTACAGAAACACCTTAAATACAATCATCCACATCAATTAAGCAATTAAACAATTAAAATTTAAAAACATATGTATAAAAACAAAATATGCTTCCACTGTTAAAATACGCATGAAAAAGCAACCCAAATGTTGATATAAATATCATGAAACATTGCATGAATAGAAAGAAAAAATATATATGACATAATATATAACCTCAATAAATTATACAGTGAACTTTATAAACCATATTAGAATCATATACTAACTGAAAATAGAAATAATACACCAAAACTGGTTATAATTTCCCTGCCTTTAATTTAAGGTATGGTACGATAGAAATAGTGTAATTTAAGCCAGGACTCTTGTTTGCTTCCAGCAGAATCTGCCAGAACGTTTCCCTGTGTTCTAACTGTGTTTCCCAAGGACCTCCCCTGTTATCACGGGTCAAGGACTCAATAACAAAAAATACAAAAGTTGCCCCAGGACAAGCCAAAGAGTGTCTATATAAGGCATTGTTGGAATTCTGTTTTTCCATGTCATAGTAGTGTTCATATATTCTCCATTTAAGGGGTCTCTCGGTTTTGCCAACATAAAATGCTTGACATAATTGGCAAATAGCCAGGTAAATGACCCCTGTGGTATTACAATTGGAGAATGTAGTAGCCCTGATCAATCTATTTCTAGAGGGGAGGAATATTTTATCGGTGTGGGAAATGTACTTACACTGGGAGCATGAACCACACCTATATGTACCCTTATGTAGATTAGAATACATGTTTATCCTGGGCTCATATTCGAGTAAGTTTTTAATATTGTTGCTCCTTCTATACACTGTTTTGACTGTTTTACCTTTTAAATTACTCAAGTCTGTGATGTCCTGAAAGGCGTCCCATTCACACTCAACAATGTTCCTGATATAGCCAGCATTTGCACTATATTCCATGATGAAAGCCTTGTTGAACCCAGAAGGGGGTTCGCCTACTCCGCCATCATGTTTAAGTATCTCCAATTTACCAATACCCAGAATAGGTCGAAATCTAGTCAACCTGCCCTCCTGTACTTCATGTTTTACACTAGATATGAAGTCATCTGGGTAGCCCCTTTCTTTGAACATAGCTGTAAGTTTGACACATTCAGTTTGATATTGTAAATCATCAGAGGTCATACGTGATGCCCGGACAAACTGGCCCTTGGCAATGCCCTTCTTCTGATACCTAGGATGTGAACTCAAAAAGTGAATGTAACTGTTTGAAAATGTAGGTTTTCTGTAAATGCAGGATTGAAAACCAAAATCACACTTGATTAATGTCACGTCTAGGTAATTGACCCTTTCTGAATGTACTTGGTAGGTAAAGGTCAAAAATTCAGTAGTAGAATTGAGATAACTAATAAATTCCTCTATGATGCTAGTAGAGCCTGTCCAAAAAATACAGATATCATCCAGAAACCTGGAATAGAATATCCAATTGCTCCTAAATCTGCTATTAAGGATGAATTTCTTCTCCCATACTGATAAAACAATGTCAGCATAGGTAGGGGCACAGGTGGCACCCATGGCCACACCTGTAGTTTGTTTGAAATATTCCCCTGAAAAGTAGATAAAATTGTTGTACACCACCAATTTGATCAGTTCCAAAATGAGAAAAATATCATTTTGGCTAGCTTGGGGACATTCCCTGAGAGCTTCCTCCACCCACAGTAATCCAATGTCATGGGGTATTGTGGAGAAAAGATCGACCACATCGATGGTAAGGAATTGTAAATTAGATACATTAAACTCAGGTTGAATCTTACATAAAAATTCCCAGGAATCCTTAAGTAAATGATGTTCCCTACCCCACAATTTTTTTAATTTCCAATCCAAATATTTGGATGAAGGGTGGGTCTTGGAGCCCTGAGCTGAGACAATGGGCCTTAAAGGTGGATTCCCTGGGTCCTTGTGGATTTTTGGCACCCCAAAAATCGTAGGTACTCTGGGATTCACATTTTCTAAGAAACGGTAAGTGCTGAAATCTATGACTTCCTGGTCAAATAGATCCTTAAGGGCCAAGTCGATTTTCTTATATGAAATGTGTATTTCACTAATAGAAACAGATGAATATCTAACTGCATCATGCAATATAGCATGCATCTTACTTTCATAGAGCATCTTGTCCATAAGGACCGTGCCACCCCCTTTGTCAGGTTCCATAATCCTCACATTGGGATTATGGCCAAGTTCAAAGAGCAGTTCAGATTCTGCCTTAGTCAAATTGAAAGAAAATTTGTTATTAAAAACTGCTTTTCTGATTTGTCTTTCTATTCTACACTCCAAATTCCTTAATTGAGGATGTGTAGGGGGATTGAATATACTGGATCTATTAGGGGTGAGATCCTGACAGTGTACAGTGGGGCCAAGGGTATTTTCTAAATTAAGTTTTCTAATAAACAGTTTAAGATCTAGGATAACCTGTATGATGTTGCTGCTCCTCTTAGGCACATATTTGAAACCCTTAGTGAACAGGTCAAAGAATGTATCAGTGACTGAAAGGTCACTGTAATTATATATATGGTACCCTGCTTTGGTATGTATACTATAATCACCCCCTTGGAGTTGAGTAATAGTAGCAGGTATTTTGTTTACCATTCCTGGTTCCTATTCTGCCTCCTGTCCCTGTCATACCCCCCACCTCCCCTGTGAGGGTAATGACCCATAGGAAAAGAATTAGAACCCTGGTAATTACGTTGGTTATGTATTCGTTCAGACCTCCTGGGTAGGGGTTCATTTCCCTGCCTGTTGTCCTGTAAGGTTGCCTCACCTTCTGCTACCACATCTATGTGTTGTAAGGGTTGTTGTGGTTTGAATAAACCCAGCTGAGCATTACCCCCTCTGGAAAATCCAGACCGAAGAGGTGGTGGTGCTGGATATTATCTACCTTCCTGATATTCACGAAGGTCTCTATTAAGCTTTTTGTACTTCCTGTTAAGTACCACTTCACATTTCTTGTCAATTTGTAATCTAATATCATTATACTTTTTCTTTTCCTGTTCTACTGTAAACATGAGGTCAGAAGTTACAATATCATTGTACTTTTCAATGTCTTTGTGCAAAATACAAATATCTTTTTCATTTTTATTTACAATGGCTTGAACAATCTTGAGTCCGCAGTTATCAAAAGCTCGTATTAAGTCCTAACTACCAACTTGCAATCATCTGCAAACGTTGTCAGCCAGAGTCCCTTCGTGTTGACTGGACTTCACAGAAGTAGATACCAAACAGGAGAGGACCCGGGACCAAACCCTGTGGGACTCCACTCGTGACTGGTCCTACTTTCACACTGTGGGTTCTATCTATGAGCCAGTTTGCAACCCACCTAGTGATATAGGGGTTGATGCCTAGCTTAGTGAGTTTTTCTATGATTTCTGTGTGGGGAATGGTATCAAAGGCCTTGGCCAGATCAAGGTAGACTGTATGAACCACCTTGCCTTCATCCACAGCTCTGGTGACTGACTCAAAGAAGTCAACCGAGTTGAGCAGGCATGATCTAACCTTCACAAAACCAAACTGTGTGGGATTCAGATTTTGGAGATTCCCTATATCCTTGTTTGTTAGGTCCATGATGATGCATTCCATAGCTTTGCATGTCAGACTCATCAGGCTAATTGAGCGATAATTCCTGGGGTCTGTAGTCGCTCCTCCTTTGTGAAGAGGGATGACTGTGGCAATGCGCCATTTGGTAGGGACAAACCCTGATGTGAGGTTGTGACTGAACAGGGCACACAGGTGAGGTGCCAGTTCACTATGTAGTTCATGTAGAACACACCCAAGGATATTGTCAGTTCCCATAGAAGCTGTATTCTTAGCCTTGGACAGTGCTGTTTTAACCTGTGCAGCAGTAATACTGGGTGCCTGGAAATCTACTGGTATTGTGATTGGTCCTTTGGGGGGGTAAAGTTAGCACTGAATCTGTTGGCCAGTATATTGGCAATATCTGTTGGCTTGGTATAGGAGGTATCACTGTGCAGTAGCTCAGAGCAAATCTGGATATTGCCATGGAGATTCTTTACATAACTATAGAAGGCCTTGTGGTTGTGTTTACTATCTGCTGCAATTCTGTTTTCATAGCTAGCTTTAGAGGACTTGATGAGGGATCTCAACCTTTTGTTGAGGCTGATAAGGGAGTTTTTCCAGTCTTGGGATGTCACCTTATTCTGCATCAGTTTCCTCCTTCTGTTGTAGAGTTTGTCTATGGCAGGGGACCACCAGATTGGCTTCCTTTTTTTTTGAGGAGAGTGTTTTAGTTCTGTTGGGTATGGTGAGATCCATGCATTTGTGTACGTGCTTGTACAGTGCACTGGTGTATGATTCGGCAGTCATGCAACTATTCTCCATTTGCATGGGTGCCGTGAAGTTAACCACCTCTGTTTTTAGGAACCCAGAGTTAGCTTTGGAGAAGTTTTTCATGGTGGTTACCTTTGTTGTGGGGGGACGATGTGTATTTCCAAGGTGATTAGTTTGTGGTCGGATCTAACCAGGGAGGAATTGACTATTGGTATAGAGCAATGGTCACCCATGTTAGTAATGACCGGGTCAAAGATGTTGCTACCTCTAGTGGGGGTAAGAACGAGCTGGTCCAGAGCATTGGAATTAATGAATTCCAGAAAGCATCGGGCAAGTGTATTGGTACATGAGTAGTTTTCCCAGTTAATAGAGGGGTAGTTGAAGTTGCCCAATATGAGAGTGTTAGGTTTGACCCTAATATTCTCCAGGGTGCTTAGGAACATGGAGTGTGAGTCTTGGGACATGGTTGGGGACCTATAGCAGGCTACGTCCTGAATCGCTGTCTTACCTAGTGTTAGCTGCACCTGAAGTATCTCAGATGTGTTATGTTAGGCTACCAGTCTGGAGGTGTGTACATCCTGTATGAATATGGAAACACCACCGCCTTTGGAGCTTCGGTCCAAGTTCTGGGACCGAAAGGTGTGGAATGAGTTATAGCCTGGTTGTGCAGGGGTGCTTTCTGCTGCCTTGAACCAGGTCTCTGTTACAGCACAAATGTTGAAGTTCTCCATTTTAAGGAGTGCTTCGAGCAAGTGTATTTTCAGATTTAGACTTCTAGCATTGAGCAGCATGATTCTCAGATTGCATTTCTTTGTAGCTGTTACAGTAGTAATTTGGTCTTTGGAACATTGCCTAAAAAAGGCCTTGGCCAGTATCCAGAAACCCAGGGGTGACAGATGCAGGCCATCTGTGGCAAAGCATTGAGGTCTGTCAATCATGTCATCCCAGGCAGACAGATACTGGATCCCCTTAGAATGACACCAGAAACTTAGCCAATTATTGAAATCAATCATTTTCATTTTATTCTTACTCTGCCTCAGGTATGCTCAGAAATACTCCTTTAAGAATTTCCTAAGCAAATCCTTAATCCTCTCACATTAAGTGTACAAATTTTCCACATCACTATTAACACTTGATAGAATGATTTCTGTCTGATTCACTAATATTTTATCAAAATCCTTCCCTACAGTGACCCATAAATTACGTTTCTGGGCAGCTGCAACTCTCTTTCATCTAACAACAGCCAAGAAAACTAGACAGTCATCTGACAGAAACTGTGCTAAATATTCTAGAAACCCCTAGATTGCTCCCTAGAATAGAAAAATGTATCTAAACTTGCAGCTGAACCATGACTATGTGAGAAAAAAGTCTAATCCATTTTATTACCTCTTAAAATGTTATACATATTCACTAACCCCATGATATGTCTGTATCTGTTCAAAAAATGGTTTGTTTCTGGGAAATAATATGCCATCAGGCCATTTCTAACCTAATCTGAGCAGAACCAGGTTTTTATCCCCTGTCCGTATAGCAATAATTTCCTTAAAAACTGTCCGCATTCCTAACCATTTGGATAAATTAGCTATCTTAGTCCTTGGCAGGACACACACAAATTAATGAGATGACCCTCCATTCAAAGCTACCTTTTGTCAGTAGAAATATTACTTCTCCATTCAATTCCACTACCTATAAATAAAAAAAAATCTGAATTTACTAATATAGCCACTCTTTGTCACCTGCCCCCCTCCACATAGCAAGAACTACTCAGGACTTTAAAACCCTGTTTTTCAATACTGAGCAATCCCTTTTGTTCAAATGTCTATTGCAACAACAGAAAACCAACATTCAGTCTTTTAAAGCAATGCCAGATACCGCTTGTTATTAATTAGTGTGAATAGTCCATTTACATTCCAAGAAACCAGTTGCATAGCTTTCAAACTCAAAATAAGATTGACAGAAACATTAAAATATTTCATATTGTCACATCTCCATTGTTTACATACAACAAACACTTCCTAAATACCCCCTTCTCAATCAAAAACTTTATAGAAGGTCCCATGCATTCCACTGAGAAGGCAATCCATTTCTTCAGATAGGAACAGATGGACTAAAAAGCCAGCCCTGAAGATGCCACCATCCTCAGATTCCTTTATAAGAACATCATATAACATCACTTGCTCAGATGTCATCCCCTCCCTGCATTTTTGTTTTTATTTCCTCCATCAGTTTGAGGCAGTAATCCTAACTTTTTGTATATTACACAAATATAATTGCACAGATTCCTTGACCAACCCATTGGCAAAATATTAGTGCTCCCACCCTTAATGTTATCATCTAAGGGTTGTGTATTTGAGGCAATACCAAACCATACAGAAGGGAAGTCTCACATTCATAATATGGCTGTACAAACTGACTTACTGTTTAGACCTTGTGCCACATAAACAGAAGGGAAATATTTTAAAATCACCCTCCCAATAGCATGTAGTCCCAACTAAATTTAGAAAACAATAACACATCTCCATATCACCCTTACCAGTACCAAGGACCATCAGATATTGGGGATGGATACTCTGTGAAAGCTCCCAGCTGCTGCAACCAATGGCAATTCTTCACACTGATATCTTACTCTTCATGCTGCCCTGCTGTCTCTCCGAATATTGGTTATGTCATGCCATTGGTTGCAGCAGCTAGGAACATACACCGAATATTCATCCCCCAATGTAACCCCCACATTCTATTTTCTACTGATCTTTGTCCACAGGCACAGAATACTGTAGTTTCCTCTCTGTGTCCTCCACCAATTCTGTGGAGGAAGGGTCTCGTACATCATCTAGTCCTCAGACTCCGAAGCCTGATCACTCTGATCACCTTTTCGAAGGCAGCCTATTTCATGCAAGTTTTTTGGGAAAAATCATGATCACAGAGTGTTCTGCTCTCATTTATTGTAAAGGAAAACTCCACCATAGAACTAAAAAAAATCAAATTTTTTCACTGTATCTCTGTTTTCAGAATCAGAATCAGAAATACTTTATTGATCCTGCAGGAAATTGCTTATGTTACAACTGCACAGATAAGCATAGACACAAATGCATATGTTACACAATTAGATATGACAGATACAATACTCACTTATGTTACCCCACATATATTACAGCAATGCCTGACATAGGTACACTGTTGACCATAGCCAATGTATTAGATGAATTTGATACCACATATAGTAGTGACATGAAAAGGGAGCCTTTCATGTTAATTACCACTCACACTAGGACATGGGGTATTGCACATTACAATACTTTAACTAAGGTATAGCATATTGCACAAAGGATAATTGCATTGATGATTGATATTGCGCTGAAAAAAGAGAGATAAAAGAGAGATAAAAAGGATGGGGAAAACAAAAAAAACATGGATAAGAGTTTAACATTGCACTATGTGGTCTCCTTCAGTAGTGAGGATGGTGCTAAGAACAGTAGGAGGCATTATAGAGTCTGGTGGCTGTGGGCAGGAAGGATTCCCTCTGACATTCGGTGGAGCACTTTATGTTTGTCAGTCTCCTGGTAAAGGAACTTCTCTCTCCAAAAACCACTCTGTTGAGTGGGTGGTCAATATTTTCCATAATGGACTTTAGTCTCGCTAACCTTCTTCTCTCAGCCACAGTTTTGAGGGTGTCCAGTTTTTCTCCAACTACTGAGCTAGCCTTCCTTACCAATTTATTGAGTCTGTTTGCCTCATTCCTCTTTATACTACTACCCCAGCACATCACTGTGAAGAAGATTGCACTGGCCACTACAGTCTCATAGAACAACCACAGCATAGTGTTGCAGACTCCAAAGGATCTGAGTCTTCGTAATAAGTGCAGCCTACTCTGACCCTTTTTATATGCCACCTGCAATTTTTTGTACCAGTCCAGCTTACTGTCCAGGTACACCCCCAAATCTTGTAGTCCTAAGCAATCTCTACTTCGACCCCCCCCCTAATTGACAGAGGGGTCAATGAGGGACGAGATGGCGATCTCCCTGGATATGCTACCAGCTCCTTTGTTTTACTGATGTTCAGCTGAAACTGATTAATCTCTCACCAGCTCACAAAGCTGTCCACCATCTTCCTGTATTCCTCCTCGTCTTCATGACTGATACTTCCTACTATGACCAAGTAAGTGACAGCACTCAGGGTTACAGCTGAAGCCTGTGGTATACAGGATGAAAATGAAAGGTGATAAAACTGTCTCTCACAGTGCTCCAGTGCTACATAGCACTGTGTCAGACATGTATACCTGCAGTCACACATATTGGGGGCTATCGGTCAGATAATCCAGGTTCCATGAAACTAAGCCAACATCTGCATTCATTGCTGACAGCTTACTCCCCAGCCTGTCTGGTTGGATGGTGTTAAAGGTACTTGAGAAGTCGAAGAACATGATACTCAGGGATCTTACTGGTTTGTCCAGATGATTCTATGCTCTATGCATAAGGTGGATAATGGCATCATCGACTCCCTCCCTTCTGCTGGTATGCAAACTGAAGGGGGTCTAGTTCTGACCTGACCTTGGGGTAAAGTACTTCCAGGACCATCCTCTCAAAGACTTTCATGCAGTGTGATGTGACTACCATGGGCTTCTAATCTGAAGTATCCCCTGGACATGCCTTCTATGCACCGGAACCAGGCAGGATGTTTTCCATATCATAGGTACCCTATGGGTACGGAAGCTGAAGTTGAAGATCCTGAGTAGCACCCCTCCAAGCTGCAAGGTTCAGGTCTTTTCTGAGCTGCTTTAACACCTCAAATCACTCTGACTGCTTCTTATAGAATTTTAATATGTTTTCTGCAAAATGGTTGTCAATGGGGCTTGACATATCAATGTGATCTTATTTTTTCAAGCTTTTCTCTTTTCCACAATCCATTTCACGTCTGTTCTATATGAGTCATGCTAGACATAAGGAAATAGTGGTGTATTCTGATGACATTGACATATATGTGGATTAGTGTTATCTTACATGCTGTCTGTAACAGGACTGCTTATTTTATTTTTTGAATGGTTCTCGTGTGTGTGTGTGTGTCTCAGGGCTTGTTTACAGTATACTAAGGAATTATACAGCTGCAACCAAATCATTTGCTAAATTGCAGGCCTTTGTTCAAAGTACCTTTTTGAAGTCCAAGATGAATTGGCAGCCACTCCCCCTACACTTTGGTAAATATGCAGATACTTTTCAAGAATTATAAGAAAATATTTTCTTTCTTTTCTGTAAATGTCACAGCCAACTCTGATACTGCATTCAAGCTACCTTAAAATGTAAAGAAGTACAAACAACAAACATTTAAAGTTTAAAGCTTAGCATTTCAATACTGTGACTGCGGTGGTGGTGCTACGGTAGCATTGTCGCCTCACAATAAGACGTTGTCCTGTTCAATTTGCAGCTAGTGCGTCTTCTGTGTGGAGACATGCGTGAATGGGCATACCTTCGTTGAAGGTTGTGCGTCAGGGCTGGCAACTCTGCACGTAAAAATCTACTGCAAATCATTAGCGGACTGGAGTTCTGCTGTGGCGACACCTAACTGGGAGAAGCCGAAAGACACAACAGCAACAACAACACAAAATTTCAATACTGTGATGCTGCTTATGTAAATTTGTCAAAAGAAGTGACAACTGCCTTTGAACCATTGACTGATCTAATTGCCCTGTTTGGCTATGAAAAACGTTGGAAGCAGCCATGAATCAGTGTTATGTTCTCTTTCTCTCTACAGTAAAGACAATGGAAAACAGTTTCACACCTCTCTTGTCTTGTTTACAGCAGCCTGAGCTTCTGACAGCATGACTAATTAACCATATAAGATTGTCAGTACTACCTGACTACAAATTTCTCTGTGTCTGTGGCATGTCATGCAGGTGTAGACAAATTCCTCTCCAATATCCTAGACCTGGTCATTATCAACATGGGAGATAGATGCTCCACACCAGTGGTCACCCCCTCATTGGTCATGTCTGACCATAAGCAAATCACCCTTGACATCCACATCCCACCCCCACCCCCAACCCCCAGTAAGGAAACCTCCTTAAAAAAGTTCTCCAAAGCCAACTTCATGCTACTGAAGTCAGAAGTGACAAACTTCATAACACCCATGCAGACGGGATCTGGAAGTTCGATTGCAAAATCCTACACTAAGGCACTGTACAAGCACATCCACTCATGCATGAATCGTGCCATCCCAAATAGAACCAAGATGCTCTTCTCCAAAAAAGGAAGCTAATCTGGTGGTCCCCAGCTATAAACAAATTATACAACAGAAGGAAGAAACTGTTGCAGAAAAGAGGAAAATCCCAGGATGCAAAAAACTGCCTCACCAGCCTCAGTAAGAAGCTGAGATCCCTCATAAAATCCTCAAAAACTAGTTATGGAAATAAAATTGCCAAAGATTCCAAAGACAACCACAAGGCATTCTATAGTTATGTCAAGAATCTAAATGGCAATGCTAAGATCTGCTCTGAGCTACAACAGAATGACATTAAATATACTGATCCCAAGGATATTGCCAATATCCTGGCAGATCGATTTAGTGCCAACTTCACCCCTCTCTCACCCCCTAAAGGGCCCATCTCAATACCAAAAGATTGCCAAATTCTGGTAATCATGGTCACACAAGTAGAAACTGCACTCTCCAAAGCTAAGAATACAGCATCCATGGGACCAGATGACATCCCAAGCTGTGTACTACATGAACTACAAAATGAACTGGCACCTCACCTAAGTGTCATGTTTAATCATAGCCTCACCTCAGGCTTTGTGCCCACTGAGTGGCGCACAGCTACAGTTATCCCACTCCATAAGGGAGGATCTGCCTTGGATCCCGGAAACTACCGTCCCATCAGTCTGACGAGCCTGATCTGCAAGGGCATGGAACGCATTATCATGGAACTTATAAACAAAGACATTGATAACCTGCAAACACTGGACCCCACCCAGTTTGGGTTTGTGAAGGACCGATCTTGTCTCCTGAATCTGAATGACTTCTTCGAATCAGTCTACAGAGCTGTGGACGAGGGTAAGGCGGTCCACACAGCCTATCTGGACCTTGCCAAGGCCTTCAACACCACCCCCCACTCTGGAATCATCGATAAACTTACTAAGCTGGGCATAAATCCCTAAGTCACTCAATGGGTTGCCAACTGGCTTATTGACAGAACCCACACTGTAAAAGTAGCCGACTCCAAATCCAGCTCCAGACAAGTGACAAGTGGAGTACCTCAGGGTTCAGTCCTGGGACCACTCTTGTTTGGCATCTACTTCTCTGAAGTACAGGCTAACACTAAGGGACTCTGACTAACAAAGTTCGCAGATGACTGCAAACTGGGAGCCATTATTGAATCCCCAAATGATGTGGATATTCTACAAAAGGGGCTTACAGAAACAGATGCCTGGTGCCATAGCCATGGGCTCAAGCTTAATGCCAAGAAATGTATAGTTATCCCCTTTGGAAAAAAACATGTACCCATGAATTACCACATAGGTGGCAGGACTTTAAACATCGAAAGTGTGATGAGAGACTTAGGGACACAGGTGGACAGTGGTCTCAATTTCAATAACCACATCGCCACAACAGTCAGGAAATCCTTCTATGTGGCACACTTCATCACTAAGGGCTTTTCATCCAGAAAAAAGGAGGTCATTGTCCCATTGTACTCATCCCTCATTAGATCCATTATAGAGTATAATTCCCCGTTTGGTATGTACCTCACAAGACATCTGCAACAGCTTGAAAGGCCACAGAAATACCTCCAAAGAAACAAAAGGCTCCAACCCAGGAACTCACAAAAAAACATAATGTAGTTGAAATCAAACCACAGGACTGGCAAATCCGACAATAAGGCACAGACCAGAAGTAGAAAAAAAGAGAATTTAATCCAGTAAGACACACTGACTGAGCGCTTTCTCCAGTAACACTGGCTTCATCAGAGTCAATGATAAACACACCCAGTTGACTTACTTAAATACCACTATGCTTCAATTAATTAATCAATTAAATTAATTAATTAAATTATCAATTAACAATTCTTCTAATAAATGGTGAGCAAGTTACTTTCTTGTAATAAACATTTTCATAAAAAAGTTCACCTTAAATAAGGTAGCAAACAAGTATTAAAATAAAAACATTTAATATTACAACAGGATCAACTTTGAATTTAGTATTTAGAACTATGCAAAACAGCAAGCTGTTTATTAATATTTATATTACAATAAGATGTGTAGGTTGGTTTTGCACAATAGTATGTTAGTAGAGTACATTTTTATGGAATTTTTATGTTATTGTTTATTGTTGTTGTATGTCTTTATCATTGACTCTGATGAAGCCAGTGTTACTGGAGAAAGCGCTCAGTCAGTGTGTCTTACTGGATTAAATTCTCTTTTTTTCTACTTCTGGTCTGTGCCTTATTGTCGGATTTGCCAGTCCTGTGGTTTGATTTCAACTACATTACGTTTTTTTGTGAGGCCACAGAAATACCTCAGTAAAAGAAATACAGGCCTAAAGCAGATGCCATATGCTGACCGTCTAAAAGAATTCCAGCTATACTCTGCGGCATATCGTCTACTCAGAGGCAATCTCTGCTTAACATACAAGGCCATGTCAAACCCTGAGCTGTTGGACATGCTCCACTTAAAGAAATCCCAATCCCTCAGAGCCACATGCTCCAGGAATCTAAACCTTGTCATCACAATGAACAAAACATGCTGGAGGGATAGGTTCCTGACCCAGAGACTCCCATACTCTAGAATAGACTGCCCATACATGTCAAGCAGAGCGCCTCATTGGCCATCTTCAAAAGGAACCTTGATGATTGGATGGGAGATAGGAAATTCACCCCAGGGATCATGTCAGTCGCCCTGCTAGGCAGAGGTCCAGAGAAGTAAATATTGTGGAAAGAAATACCCAGGGAATTGTTATGGCTGGGCTTGCATAGGCCCTAGGGCCGATAGCCTAGTACCAACCTATGAACCTATGAACTTATGTGAGAAATTAAGCTTAAAAAAGTCAGTGGTCTTTCCCTTCCTTTGATTCTAACGTGATGAAATGAAAGTTTTATAAAGTACAGGCAGGTTTCAGGTACCTATACTGTACTGGAATCATATTGTAGGAAGAAAAGCAATCTAACAGTTGAGTTACACTGTAGGAGAAGGTGGAGTTTTCCTTAAATTATCTTCTCTTGTCACCAAAAACAGAGAGAGAGAGAGAGAGAGTTCTTTCCTTTGTGGCAAAACAAATCAAAGTGGGTTTCAGAAACCTCTTCTCATTGCCTGTGGCAAAAGACCCTGTGCACCTACTCCAGTCTTATTCTGTCCTCTAGTACCTCTGCCCACTCCACCAGATTTTTCATCAGAAACCCAAGGCAGTCTGAGCCTTCCAATGTTCAGATATCCCCATAAAATATACATTTTTCCACTGCTGGGCTGTGTTCTCCACATCTACCTGTGGTATACATTTCCAGTAGCTGAGCTAAATGCACCATTAATGTCTGTTCCACATCCATAATTTCAGATGAAAGCATGCTGACACAATCAAGATAATTTAACATTAATTTTAGCCAGTTCAGATATCATCTGTTGGAATTGGGATGTATTCTTGGATAAAGTGCTGTCTGACTGTACATTCAGATCTCTAGAAACCAATATCATTGATCCTCCTTCTGTTCAGTTTTCAGGCATCCTAAAAGGCAGAGGGTTCCTAGGCTTTCTGCATCTGGATATAAACTACTTATCAACAGAACCTACTGCACATTAGTGTTTTGTAAGTCCTTCCAGACTTTTCAGATTAAAAACTGATGATTTAAACACATGCAGACTACCCTGACTTCCCAGCCTTAGCAATCAGAAATATTGAGGATGTCTTCTCAAGGAGTCTTGGGGCTCCGACCATGAAGAGTCATGTCCAAGATACCCATCAAGCAGTAACCAGGGGATTCATGGATGGGAGGGTGCAGAAGCCATGATGAACAGACTGTGACTGTACATGGCCAGGAAAAGGTCAGTGAGGGAGTTGAAACAAGGAAAAATAAATTATTTTGCATCATTGTCTGCAAATACAAGAGGGTCACTTACCTATCAATTCCATGGAGACCTACAAATGCAAAAAGACAACTCCGTGATCCATAGATTTTGCCTCACATTGATGACCCCAATAGGAAATCAAATATGCAGCCTAATACTGTGAGCAGAGGTATATCCTGCCTCCTCTGGATAAAGGTCCCTCCTCCAATCATGTTAGCTCATTTCTTTAAAAAGTTTTACATTACATTTTCCTATTTTAAATGAGTCACAGTCTGGGGTTAGAGTGGCCTCTCAAAAAGTCACAACTTCACTGTGGTTCCAACAATCAAGGTCACATTGTATCCTACCCAAATCTTTCTCATGCTTTATGAAAGTAAATAAAGAACTCTTGCTGATCTGGGTTAAGACGATATATCATCTAAACACATTATATCTCTTTTGGGGTAACTTTCCTGAAACTCATTGGCTACAGCTGTTTCTTAAAAAATCAACCAGTCCCATCCTTCCTTCAGCTAGAAGAAGGACCTGTCTATAAGAAGTAGGTGCCAAATTTCACAGGCTTTTAACATTCAAGAAACCCATTAAATAATGAAATGCATCTTAGTTTTCAATGTTTCCTGCGATACTGAAATATCATTCTTATACTCATCTGTTGATGTTTTAAAGCATGCCTTTTGTAAGGGTAGTTAAGTCCCTGACATTTAACACAGCCAAATAGAACACTATTAGACACTGAGCAAGAACAGCAGTAATAAAATGCCTTATGATAAAAAGAACCAGAACAGCAACAACAACAAAAAGTGAAAAAATAGATAACTGAAGGAAGTATGCAGTCTTTTTATGCTGCAGCCCAGGTGAGCTTCCTTCACAGCATGCAGAACAGCACTGTAGTCTGGCAGTTTGAGTAGATCAGTGTGTGCTGGTAACCAGTGAGCTGTGACTGCTAGCAACTTAGGTGCAAGCTGACCTAAAAAGGAAGTCAAAAAAGAAATCATTGTTGCCTTTATTCACAACTTCTTCTCATTGCTTCCCAGAGTCTCTCCCTCCTTCTCAGGACCTACAAAATACTGTATCCTTACAAATGAAACCAGTTTTCAGGAAGCTGCTGGTGACGCACGGTCTATGTTGCTCAAATTTTTACTTTGCAGTGGAGCATATCTACTCTCTAGCCACATCTCTGAGAGGAGAAATCCATACCTGTAACTTCCTTAAACATTCAACAGGATAGCTTACAAATTGCTCTAAATTATCACCACTTATGGGACTTATCTGATGTGCTGTGCTGTATGGAGATTGGCATTAACTACAAAACATTTCAGTGGCTGGATAATCATCTTGGACCTATCAATATTGGCAGCCTGAAGAGTCTGAGTACATTTCAGATTCCTGGATTAATTAGCCACTTTTTTTTTCTTGAAGAATCTCATGTTGAAAAAGCACAGGTCATGGATGAATCTGGGGTAGTCACAATTATACCATTTGACATACAACTTAGCATTGTAATGCAGCATAGTCTCAATCCCATTTTTAAAGAAAAGCTGTCTTACCTCTATGAAAACTTTCCATTTCGAGATATTAGCCATGGGGACATCCAGAAAAGGTGAAAAGGTTTAACATGATCTGAAAGGCAGTTTGGTATGGTCTGTGATCATTATGTGTCAACAGACTAAGAGAACACTGAGCAAACGCAAGGTCCAGTGACCCTGGATGTTGCAGGTCAACAGATTTGGGGAGGTTATTGTTCAGAAGTGTGACAATGTCTGATTCTTCCACATGCCCTTTTATGTCTACCAATTCCTTTGCTAATTTTCCAACTCTTTTAGCCAGACTAAAGCTATTTTCAAGCTTGTAGGATGTCCCCATGTCACAGCTTGCTATACAAAATGCATTGCAGTTTTTGCAGACATTGCTTGAAGAGCTTTTATACCAGGTTGCCTTCTGCCTGAGGAGGCTTTCCCTTAACACAGCCCCCTTCTAGAAGAAAAAGCAGTCTCATCACTCCATTTTACAAAATCAGCTGCTTGATGTAACCACATGAGGACATGACTGGTCAGCTTTGTGAAGCTGACCTCATTTTAGCAAGGATATTTCAGGAAACCTAATGTCTGAGCAGTCAGCCAATGCTAAAACTCTGCACATTGGCTAGTTTTGTAGCATCACTACTGGCAGTGAAAGTTAAACAAGCTTCCCTTGATGAGAGAATATTGCTGAGGAGAAGAGAAGGATTAGATGGCTAATAGAACTCCTGGAGCTTTGAATGAGGCCCTTAAGTTTCAGTTGCCTAACCCCTGACATACCCTTTTCTTGGCAGTTCATAGCAGCAAAGTCTAACTGACATTTTTTAGGTCAGTTCAAATTTTCTGTAGAATTTTGCAAGCTCAGATGAATCTCAGAATTAATTTTATCCCTTCCTCTGACTTGACTCCATGAGAATTAACTACACTTCCAACCTTCATTCCTACAAGATGAAATGTCTCCTTAGAAAAGAAAAACATTAAGATACAGTTGGTTAATGGGAAAACTCTGCAGAAGTCATTATAGAATGAAAGCCATTTAGTGTCTCAGTGGGGTCATTTTTAAAGAATGTAGTAATTTTATGAATGATCAAAAGCATAACAAAATTTCATGCTGCTGGTCAACTAGTCTTTGAAAAGTGGTATAATGTTGCCTCTGATTCAAATAATATGAGAATTAGAAAGAGACTTCTTCCTGGGCCAACTTGTGGACAACAAGGTGTCTACAAAGTATCTTCCTAACATGGAGTTCCCTTGAGGGGTGTTAACACAAGCAATGCCAGGGGAAAAATTGTCTTCAAACTGCATACTTTTACTTTCCTTATTTGCATACAAAGATAATTCTTTGTCTACTCTTGCACACCTGAAACAGTTCTTTCAGTAGTTTCTTATTTATTTGTCTGGTACACATACCAAGACCTAGCAAACTACTCTAGAAAGATGGTGCTTTCTCAAAAAAAACAGACTTCTCTTCTGTTCCCAGTAGATATTAGGCCCTTAGCTGCTTGTCCATGTTTAACTGTTTATCTATTTATTTTATTTTGCAGGTAAGTGAATTCGATCATTTTAGTCATTACCACATTATACTAGTAAAGAGAGCAAACAACAAACAAATGTTTAACAGCCACTAATGGGATTATATCACATGCTACATATATTCTAACAACGTCCATCAGTTCTCTCTAAGCATTTGTATTTCGGCTGACAGCAAACAAATTCCTTATGCATTTATTTAGGACCATCTCTCACTGATGGCAAAGAATACCATATTGTTTGCACCACAACTCAGGAAGGACAGCTCTATGAATATCTTTTGCCATGTATTATCTCAGCTATCTGGTAATTAATGCAAGGTGAAAGTTAGATACATTTTTGCACTTGAAAGGGCTTCCCTGAGACACTTGATCTGTCACCTCTTACTATTGTCCACAACAATTAAGTCTCCTTTCCATTCAGTGCCTACCTAAGTCTTACAATGGCCAAACTAGTCTGGCAAGTAATTTAGATAATTTAGGGCCATATTCAGACTGGTCTGTTTTCTTCTGTTGTGAGCTAAAGTGCGCTTTTATTTTATAGGTTCATAGATAAGTACTCGACTAGCTGTTCTTGCCATTTAAAGCTTAGCCAATGTCCCCTGAGGTGCTTGAATCAACCTATCCCATTTGGTGTAAGATTGGTCTTACCCATCCCATTGTCAATAATTATATATTACCCCCTAATTAGAATAACTGGGATCACACCACAGATAATTCGAGGTGTCCATGCATGGGATAAAGCATTGAGGAGCTGCTTCTGTCCATCAGTAGTACAGGGAGTAAACCTGCAGTAAAAACAATTTCTGTTTCCCATCCATAGATCCAAGTTGTGCTTGACTAAGTTCAGGGATGAGCATCATTTTATGTGGATGGGGAGTCTGCTCCAGAGCAGATGTATCGTCTGGGAGATACACATCTCCTTCCAAACCATTAATTTGATTTTGCATAAGAGGTTTAGATCTGTAGACTGAGTATTTCTGTGTAGTAAAACCATTAGTATCGGGTCACTGGATGCCTCGTATGCTAGACACAAGCCACATCTTGTATCATTTTAGTAATGTGTCTTTATTGGCATTCCAGTTCAGTTGTTGCACGTGGGGGCATTATACTCAATGACTGGCCGAATGTTTAAAGGGAGACAATGACATGCCTTTATCTAACCAGAATACCTTTGTTTATAAACGGTGCAATATAAAAGGACAGTCTAACAACAATGGACACATGTTGGTCCAAAGTTATTTTGATACATAAATATACAAACCATCAATAAGAAAAGCTGCAGATCAATTAATTAAGCCCATTAACTTTTGCAGATGGACCCTTGCAGCTGTCTCTCCCATACTATTCACCTATCTCATTACATTTGGAATGGCCCCAGTTTCTCAGCCAGCCAGTCAATAAAGCATTTCATTCTATTTTTTTCTTGGCTGTCATGCATGTCTGCATTATCTACAGATTCCATTTTATCTTTTAAACACCCACTGACATTCAAGTAACACCCACTGATACAACGTGACTATCACTCTTTTACATTCAGTTCCCACTATAATTTCTTTCATCTGTTATCCATGCTGAAAAAGATTTATCTCTAATTATTTATTTATTTATTTATTTTACATTTGTTGACTGGGTTTGTCCGACTGAGCTAAGTAGCCCTTTTACAGCAGAGGCTCAGGGAGAAAAGCTCCACATGTTCTATAGATAACCATTTACAAAAATAAGTAAACAATCAACAACTGGTTTACAGAAAATATTCAAAGCAACATATACATGAAAAACAAGGATTTACTACAGTAAACTAATCATTATGTCTGCCAGATTTAGAATCCTACATCATTCAGAAGGACTAACAATAGTTTTGTCACCAGATGTAAAATCTTACATAATGCAGATAAGAATGTATGTAATGTGCTTAGGATAGAGAAGTTAATGTGAGACAAGGTCTAGAAAGTTAAAGAAAGTTACATAAATTGGGAGTAGATAGAGGTGTGCTGTTAGGGTTGATAAGCTGTTTAAGGGGGTGGGTACAGAAGTAGGTCCATTGGCTTAACAGGTATTCTTTAGTGGCTAGCTTGAATTGACTAAGTTGCTTGAGTGACCTGATCTCTAGTGGGAGTTTGTTCCAAGCCTTGGAAGGATTATAGCTATAGAGAATACATCCTTTCTTAGTTTTAGATTTGTGGATTTGTAGCAGATCTAGGTTAGAGCTCTGGAGAGATCTAGCAGGTGAATAGTGAGAGATGACAGATGATAGGGTAGGACAGTAAGAAGGCTGACAGATGATAGAGTGGATGATCTGGAGTTGAGGGAGAAGAAGCTGGTGAGGTAGTTCTAGCCAGTTAAGGTGTCTGAGTGAGAGACATTGATGTGACTTATAAGTTTGATGGGCTGCAAATTTGGCTATCTTGTTGTAGGTAGATTCAAGTTTGGCAAGGAGTGTGGAGTTGAGGCAAGTAAGAATTTGAGAGCCATATAATAGACTGGGTAGGAGGTAGGCATAAGAGAGAATTACTTTAGCTTCACTAGTCAGTTGCAGTACAGCAGCCCTAGTTTCTGATGAGTTTTCTTGATACAGTTGTTAATGTGTAGATCGAATTGACACCAAGAAGTTTAGTGCTAGTTTCCACCTCAATGTGTGTGTTATTGAGGGACAGGATTGTAAAAGTAGATTTAATGTGGTCGTCGTTTTTAGGAAGAAAAAGCAGTAGCTTAGTTTTTTTTTTTGGGGGGGGGGTTAAGGATAAGCTGGTTATAGTTATTCAAGCAATCCATCACCCAGTTTTCTTTCTTTGGAAAAGGAGGTGGTACCTAGAGACCAATTGAATCTATGAAAAAGTAATCCATAAAGAGATATAATACTGTTGTATATATTTGATTTAGAGTAAGTAAGCTGCCCAGAAATCCCTGGGAGTGTGAAGTGTCTGGCTGGGGTTAGTTTGTGGAAAATACTTGAAATAAACATCTAGAGTTTAGAGCTGTGACTATAGCCCAGTCAAGGCTTACAACCTATGACTATCTATCTTGAAAAGGCTGTGAGTCTGTAATTCTTTTCTGAATAAAAAGTAACCTAGGCAACTATTTTGTTTTTGTTTTTGAGTCAAATCAGCCATTCATTTGTTTCAACATGTGACTTTATGAGAAACAAACCTGCATTTTATGGAAGTCTTGACTCAACTGTCTCCTTGAATTTGCAAATATTTTGCTTAGCTCATGCTTAGATAGATGGATAGATAGCTAGACAGATAGATACACACACACACACACACACACACACACACACACACACACACACACACACACACACACACACACACGTACACACATACACGTACAGCAGATACAAACATACAATAAGTGTACATTACCATTGTCATTCGCTACATCAAACCTAATCCCACCCCACCACATCACTCAACTATAAATGGACTAACACAAAGATCATGCAAGGAGAAATTCTCTAAACCCACCGTCACTCCATCTTGACAAAATACAGTGAGCACTGTTCAGTAGCAATATAAATGAAGGTATGAGCCCATCATTCATCTTCATTTATACAATTATCACCTATATCCTCCAACAGAAGAACCATCAGTTTAAGGTTTTCATGTAAACTACATTAATAGATTACATTCCAAAAAAATTAAGGAGTCCATTATATATTTATATATGTGTTTGTGTGTATATCTTCCTGTGCTTGCATGGATTTCCACCACATTCCTTGCAGGAGGTGGATTGGGCACTCTAAATTGGCCGTAGGTGCGAGAGTGTGTGCGAGCGAGTGGTACAGATTAACTACAGCAGCAGGGTTAGCCACCCAGTGGTGTAAACCTTGGTTCTAAATGATTGTCACTGATGAAGTGACACAACGATCCCACGTGCAAAAATGGGAAAAGAGGTTGTGGATGGATGGATAGATGGATGGATGGATGTGTATGTATATATATAGATATATGTAAATATGAAAGCAGGGCAGCAGGTTGAATATCCACAATTTCAATGACCAGAATATCAGCATAGTTAAATTGAAACAACTAACACACATTCTGTGCATACTGTGGGGATTACCCTGGAGTGGGCTAAATCAAATGCAAATGTTTTTGCAATGGCCAAATGCCCCTACACCCTCCAAACCAGCACTGCTAATTATTTATACTAACTCTAAGATAACAATCCTCAGAAAAAAGAAATAATACCCTGTCCAGGGATTGTTGATATTGCACACCTGTGTGTGTGTGTGTGTGTGTGTGTGTGTGTGTGTGTGTGTGTGTGTGTGTGTGTGTGTGTGCATGTGTGTGTGTATATATTGTATATATATATATATATATATATATATATATATAACACACATATGTATATATGTGTATATATATATATATATATATATATATATATATATATATATATATATATAAAATTATTTATTTATACAAATTTTAACTTGGGTAGAGCACTGATCCATCTGGACCAGTTTCAATCTCTACCCAAACAGTGAATGCAAATCAAGTATGAAAAATAAAAATAATGTATACAATAAAAGAGTACATTAAAAACAAAATAATAGTTAGTATACAATAGAAAATTATTTAAGAAGGTAGTCAAGAGAATCCACTATGTAAAATATGTATATTATTTACAACGTAACAACATGTTAGAAATTAAAGAAGAGATGCTATGGTGAAAATTATAGGCAGTTTGTGTTGGAGATTAGATATACTAGGTTATGTGACCTGAAGCAAAGCATTTACAAGCAGCTTGTGCTGTGAACTGTTCTTTAAATTGTGTCTGAAAGAAGGAGTAGTTAGATAGGCATTTTTGATTTGAGGGAAGATCCCTCTGGAGCTTGAATCCAAGGGTAGAATGGGAGTGTTTAGAGCACTGAAGTCTGGTTTTAGGTTCTTACAGTATTGGCTCTGAGTGGCTGTGAGATCTAAGATTAAATGACAGAGGCTGTCTAAGTAAGCTAAAGGAAAGACTGGGCAGGAGTTTTCTTTCAGAAGTTGGAAAAGCTGGGATCCAGTGAGTAGATTGGCTCATTGCTGAACCAGCAGTCATTTCAATTTGGCTTGTGTAAGACAGCAGTGTTCATACTTTGGGGAAGGGGTAATGAAGTGGCGGATGGAGTTGGAGATTGTTTGGATGTTGGTAGAGTTTTTGTTTTGGCTGATGCTACAAGAGGTAGGCAGTACTCAAGTCAGGCTAGAAGAATCCCTTTGCCAATAACATTCCTTGTTGGATGAGAAAGGAAAATGAGAGCTTTTTGACACAGAAGAATATAGAGTTAATATTTTAATGCTTTTTTTTTCGAGATTGATAGTAGACATTAAATGAGGGATTGAGCCAGACCCCTGTGTATCTGAAAGCATTAGCCTGCTCAACTGATTTTTAAGTTGCTGAAAAATAAGAAAAGAGTTGATTTCTTTTGCATTTTAGTGAATGTTCTGAGAAGCCTAGTTTTAGGTTTTGAGGAGTTAAGTAATAGTTTTTTGCTATTGAGCCAGTTAATGAGGGAGAGGAAATAGTTTTGTAGATCATATTGAATTCAGTAGGTTGTGTAGCTGGCATGGAAGATAACAATGCCATTGGTATATAGTAAGATTAGTAGTTGGGAAAGATCAACTGCAAGCTTATTTATAAAACTGGAGAAAAGAAAAGGGGCCTGTATGGAGCATTGATAGACTTCTTTAAGTAAGGGAGTGGTGGCTGATATACTGTTGCTAAAATGTAGTGAGAATTACTGGCTGGATAAGTAATTTTGGAACCAGGAATTAGTGTCAAGGCTAATTGCAGTGTCAGTAAGTGGTTTAAATAGGACTGGGAGGTCAACCAGGTCAAAAGCTCTGGTAAGGTCTATAAATAGGGCTCCACTAAGGAGGCATTTGTCCATAGCTAAAAGGGTGTGATCAGTGAAGAACCAAAGTGCAGAGAAAGTGCTGTGACCAGGTTAGAAACCATGTTGCTTGGAATAGAGAAAACAGTATTGACATATGTAGTTTGAAAGTTGATTATACACCATTTTTTTCTAAGATTTTCCAAAGGGTAGGAAGAATGGAAACTGAGAGGTAATAACTGGGTAGCTTGAGGTTGAATTTTTTAGAGAGAGGAATCATTTTTGCTGTTGGGCATACAGTTTTGAGTTAAGCAAAGGTTATAGATATGTAGTAGAATAGTAATGGTGTACTGACTACAATGGACTATGAACTGGGAGGGGAAGGTATCTGACCCTGCAGGCAAGTCAAGTTTTAGCATTACAAGGAGAGGTATAAAATCTTTGTTTAGTATCTTTTTAAAGTAGTAGAAGGGAGTATAAGTGGGAGGTGAGAGAGAAGTTGAGTGAGGGAATGAAGTTTGTAAGCTAATGGAGGGAAGGGTAGAGAAGTGAGTACTAAAGACTGAGGATGAGAGGGAAGAAGAGGAAGATTAATCACTGGGAGGAGTTTTATAACCTGATAAATGGTTGACCTCTCTAAAGAATAGTTTAGGCGAGTGAAAAATGTTTGATTGATGTGTTCTCATATGATGGCTCATATAATGTCTAATTGCTTGTTTGGAGATGTTTCTGATGAGAGTGTAGCATTGTCTGGTAGTTGGAGTTGGGTCATACTTCCAGGACTAACATGCTTTGTCTCTGACAGATAGGAGGGTTTTGAGTTCATAAGCAAGCCAGGTCTTTTTCTTGGGCTTGCACAGTCTTGTCACTATGGGGAAGAATGAGTCTTGCAGTTTACAGAGAAATTTGGTGAAGAGCTGGGCAGAATTATTAGGGTTTGAGGAGAAGATCACAGGGTCCTAGATTAGAGAAGATAGGTATGTTTTAGTTTTGTAATGTTTACTTGAGATTTATAGCAGAATAATCAGTTTTGGAGGGGACATTTTGCAGTCTAGGTGGATACTGAAGCTTACAAAACAGTAATCACTTAGATTGAGATGGTGGGTAGAGATATAAGAAATAAGTGAGATGTTCCCTGTTTGTATTAGATCAAGCACCGAGTGATGTGATGAGGAAGGATTGGGTCTGGTGGATTCAGAGAGAAGTTGTGTGAGATTAAATACATTGAGAAGTTCAAGTATGCAGTTTTGTGAGGGGCCAAGGAGATTGAGGTTAAAGTCACTGAGAAGAATAAGATTTCTGATGCTCCAGAGGAGGTTAAGTAATGGAGTAGGTTATGTGATTATATCAGTTTCAATGTTTATAAACGTTGATGCACAAATCAAAAATATGTGCTGAAATTAATGAATCTTGAAAATTAAAAATCATGAACACACATACATTAATTTTTTTTTTCATCTTCTGATAATAATATGTATGTGTGTGTATATATATATATATATATATATATATATATATATATATATATAGGTGTGGGAAATGGAAAAGTTAGGGCTTGGGTAGAAAAAGCAAGTCAGGATGGATGGGGCACTTTGGGAGGATCAGCCTTGGTATTTCTCAAGGCTATGAATTGGACCATTACTAATGTTACCAGTCTTTGAAACTAATATATCTTGGCACTATTAATTTATCCTCACCAGATTCCTGGAAAAGTATAGTTTTAATGGTTGTGTTAAAAGAGGTGAAACACCCCTATTACCGGGGATCTTCTCATTCTGTCACAGTGTTAAACCGTGATTATAAGAAAGGAAATACCATTATAACTCATAGCTATTATTTTTTTCTATATCAATACTCCCTGTCATCATCTCTATACTTCTGTTAAGTAATTTCACTAAAGAAAAAATGCCCCCTTCTATTCTTTTCGTTTTCTATCTGTGACCAAGCAATACGTTTCAGGGTATACTGTAATTATAATCCATTCACTCACTGCAGTGATGTCATCTGCTAATTCCATTTTTTGAGTCACTTACTTAGTACTTTTTTATCTATACTGTTCTTTTATTTCCGTATTGTGTTCACCTTCTATTAATTACCAGGAGGATGATATAAACCACTGGGAAAAGATCTTCATAGAACTGCCTTTCCTGAGCTGTGGAACAAACAGTATGGTATTCATTGGCATCAGTGAAAGATGGTCCTTAATGAATGCATACAGAATTTGTTTGCTATCAGTCTGAATACAAATGCATTGCAAGAATTGATAGATGTTGTTAGAGTATATGTCGCATTTGATATATTCCCATTAGTGGCTGTTAAGAAAACATTTCCAAAATTTGTGCAATGACATCTACTCCTACTCTCACAATCCCAGTACTGTTTTAATATTGTGTTATTTCAGGCATAATAAAATAGGACTAGTGAGTTACATTTGAACACTACTCTGGATTTAATGATGACAGGTACCTACATCTCCTATTATGTATCCTCATATTTCTACCATGTTTTCAATATCTAAATTCAGATAGTATCCCAATGTATTAGAACTTGTTTCCTAGTATTATGCTCTGTTATGCCTATAACCATTGCCTAATCTTGTATTTTATTAAGTTGCAGGTTTATATGTACAAGCTGGTAATGTCCATGCATATTCCTTCTGTACTATCAGCATGAAGAATTACAGTGCTTATGACTGCAAGTGACTGTATTTTATACAACATTTGGTACTTACGTATTAACACAACCATACTTCAAAAAAATGTAATGAAATGGTTGTCTGGCATACATTCGCTTACTTTTATAGTATTTCACTGATATTACAATACAGTACAACATAATGAAACATGTACAAGGGTCGGTTTTCATTGCTTACTGTATACAGCTCCATTGTTTCCTGGTTGGTTAATAATGTCTGTCTATTTTAATCCCGCCTAAAACTTGTAATTCGCCATCCTTTCTGCAAACGTCACATTTAATGACAATAATTACAGTTAAACTCCTTTTACTTCAGAAATACATATTAATTAATCCACATACTATAAACGACTGAAATTAATAGTCCTACTATTTTAAAATTGTCCCCGATTGTCTCTGCATTTGTTGCTGATTCCTTGATAGCTATGCACAAAAACTATAATGCAAACCTCTCCTGAGTCTTACAAGGTTAAAAAAAAGCAAATGTAATAAAATGGTTTTTTGGTGTACATTCGCTTACTTTTTTAGTATTTCACTGATATTACAATACAAATATGACACGATTAAACATGTAAACAACCAAACTGAGCAATAGAACAAACAAATAAATAAAGCAAAAAGGCAACAATAAGACTGTCCCTGTACTTGGATACTTGGGACAGTCTTATTGTTGCCATTTGACAATAAAACATAAAAGGGACAGTTTTCATTGCTTAGTTTATACAGCGGCATTGGCTTTTCCAGGAAAACCAGACTGTAACTGCACAGTATTACATTAATATCAACCCCCCCCCCCCCGTTCAAGTGTGTAGCCAGAAAGTTTTGTTTTCACCCCTGTTCTTCTTCCTGGGTGATTTCCCAGTGTCAGACAAAGGTAATTAGTAGCTTACACACCTCTGCAAAAACCGAATGACTCCTTTTGCCATAACATGAACAATTATGCCAGGTTTTGAATCTAGTTGCTATAATGCCTAAGTACCCAACATTTTTTTATTTTTTTATTTTAGAATGTCTTTCCTTTCCTGGACCTGTTCTGAAAATGGGATTTGGTCAGTTGGTCCACTCCTCTTGACAAACAAAAATAAATTACAGGCAATAAATAAATGAAGACAGACAGCTCTTGTCTGAAATTTTGCTGTAAAAATATGTGACATTACAGTGCTTGGATATAAACTTTATTTGTCCTTTTTAACTTTTCCCCCTAGATTATTCATATCCCCTTTGCATGTCTCCTGCTTTTAAAATATCCAAATATATACTTTATTTCATCAACAAACAAGTGTATTTTCACTTTAGAGATTCCGCACTATCGGGCATTAAAACTGAAGAGCACTAGTCTCAGGATGCATTTTTGTTCTGTAGCACTCAGCTTGTCACTTCTGCCTATGGTAGTACCATTCCCTTAACCATATGTCTCTTGAGGGAAATGTTGGTGTATTTTTTAAATTATACCATTTGCTTTTAATGGTTCCATAGATTAAGATTCCTAGCTATTGTTTTATAATCCTTTTATTCTTTTAAAAAAAATCCGTTATGGTCAATAGTCAAACTTCTGTATAGCTACTATGCTTCTAGGCTATTTATCAGCTGTGACATTTTGTCAAAGGTATACATTTTTTATTACAAAAGTGAGAAAAGTAACCACCCTTTTCTGAAAGGCATCGTAGAAGTCAATCTAGTATCCTACAAATGACAAATATCAAAAAAGTGCCACTTTAGAGCTCCAGTGATATCTTTCTTAACAGTTTCTGAAAAAAAAGCCTGGAGTTTGTGGGTCTGTAGTTTTTAAAAAAAAAGTCAGGACAAAAAAAGGCATATTGTGGGGGTACTGTAAGCTGAAGAAGCAATGGTTGCAGAAATAAAAAATCATATTAGAATGATTGTTCCCATCGTGTCATTTTGAAACTAAATTGTGAAGTAATACCACTGATACAAGAGAAATAGTACAGCACAGAAAGTTGTCATCACAAGTGCATGACTTGTGTTTTCATTGTCTTCCAGTAATCTCTATACATTCAGTCTTCTCCCCAGTGAACAGTCATTTGTAATTACACTCTAGTTCTTAGTCTAGTGATATTGAATGCTTAGATGAGCTCAGCATGGAAAACTTTTTTCCTAAGCTTTAACTCAGGTAATATGGCTGTGATCTTTAAATTAACAGAAGTTAACACTTGATGGAAAAAGACAGACTGTATTACCTGCCATCACATGAGGAAAAAAAGACATTAAAAAAAAAGTCATTTGTATCCCTCCGTTAAATGGACATTTCGCATTTTTGTTCTCTTTAAAAATTGTAGATGGTAAAAGGAACATTTTGATGCATGTCTACTTTCAAGTGGAGTGTTGGCAAGTTATGGTTACACAACAAACTGTGATTTTAAACATAGATTTTGTAAGGTCAATTTGACATGACAGATCCTGGTTCAGGAACTTAGAATACGTAACTTTTGGCTCTTACACGGTGAATAAGAGCCAGGTAACCGATTCTAAAAAATTGCCAACTTTAGTTCAGCATCTGTTACGTTGTACAGACTCAAAACTCTCTCAGTACAATGACCTTGAAGATACTTTAGCAGTCATTATTAGTTATATAGGTATTCGTACAGGTACCAGAATCACCTGAATGACTACTGTTTGGATTAACTGATGTGCTTGAATAAAATGTGAATTTGCAAGACTCACTGTCTACACACCTGATGAATCTACCCATTAATAATATCAAGACGAAAGTAAATATTTGTTACAAATAAGAATCATGACTGTAAAGGAGGCTGCAGGGCTTTGCTATCTCTTTAATTTCAGCTACAACAAGATGAGAAACTATTAGTCTGGTTTACTGCAAACATAAAAAATATACCCTAATGAAAACATAAATGTCACTGTAGAGTCCTTAGGTATTCCTGCAAATATTCTGATTGCCTGTCATGGAAAAGGGTTGTAAGTAAAATTAAATTTGAGTCAGGGATACGTCGCAGCAGTGTGCAGTCCATTCCAGTGCAGTTTTCAAATCAGTATTCTTAGCAGCTATAGGCCTTCTGATTTCCTCCAATGATTTAGTAAAATAGCTGTCTTGATTAAACCTAAAGACTTTTCACATTCAGGACCTGTGGAATATCTCTATCTTTCTATTTTTATTTCTGTCTATCTAGATATGTATCAAATACATACTTGTTTGTAGAAATGCACACACACACACACACATACACACACACACACACACACACACACACACACACACACACACACACACACACACACACACACACACACACACACACACTTAATACACATACAAATTTGGCCCAGCTGGAGTTAGGTTTCCGTTCTGCACCCTCTTTTCCTAGGACAGCTGGAGTTACACTTATGCCGTTCATATCCAAGATTCCTACCTATGGCCCTGCCTGTTTCAGTACTTGGAATATTAGAGCTGACAGAAACTGACTTTTTCACTGGTTCTGACAGTGACTTTTTTTTCAAGTACTGACTCCCTTTCTTGTGTTGTTTGTATACCAGTTACCTTGTTGCCATTTTCCACTAGGCCCGTGTTTGTCAGCACCAAAGCTTCAGTACTGAATTTGGCCCCCATCCATTTAGGGCTATTCATGATGTCAATGTTCTCTGCATTCAGCATTTCAGTGCTATAAACCTGCTGTTCAGTGTAGATCCTGAGCTCATTGGCACAGAATGGTGCTGGGGTTGAGGGATCAACTGAGACACTTTTGCTGGCGTGTCCCTTTGCATTGATGGTGTCAGTGTTGGTGGTTTTGGTGCCTATGGTTGATTTGAGTACCACAATACCAGGAAAAAACTCTTTTCCCTTTTCTCTTGAAACTGGAAAAGACGTGTCATGCTAACCCCACCATTGCACAGCTTTCACTATGGTGCTTTCAGTCATGATTTCTCCCAAATGGACCAAGGACCACGACAGAAATTGCAACCTAGAAGGCCAATAGGTAACTCTTCTTCTGAACATTTACATCAATCCTGTCTGAGAGACTCCAGAAAGAGGATGTGCAAGAGAAAGCTCTTCAACTCCCCTATGAAATCCTCCAACCCTGATGTAAATCTTGAAGAGGGAGAGATGCTTTCTTCAACTTCTTGAAAAGACCCCAATTTTCAGGAAATTCTTGAAATTATACAGTTAGGGGGATCTTGGCCTACTGGTTCCTACTCTCATGAGGAAGAAATACTATAAAAGGCATTACAGTCCTCCCCATCAGCTACCTGAGTAGTTCCCTCAACAGATGGTGGACCTAGATTCCCAGTGTGTGAGGAAGGAACCTGACGTAGTGAAGCCAGTCTTATGCAAACCGGTGAAAACATTGCAAAGTCCCAAAGACACACTACATTGTAGCAAAGGAGCACTTGCTGATTCCATTTTTGGTCTCAGCTACCACAGCAAGAGACACTCCTGATGATGTTAAAGCTACCCATCCTCTGGATAAGGAATCCGGGATAAAATACTGTTTGCAGAAGCATTTGAATGCATCTATTAGTTTTGCAATGATTTCTTAACTACATGACACATATAATTAGGTTCCAGGAGGAGATGTCAGATAAGACTCTCACTTCCCTTAGTGGGGCTGCCAGCTGTAGATACTCACAAACAATTTGAGCACCAGGTGTTGACTGTAGTCGCCATTTTCATGCTGTCCACTTGTTTCTTTCATTTGCCATGATGGAGCAGCAAGAGTGGCTGGGGCAGAAATAGTCATGACAAGCCCTGCCTATCTCAGGATGTCAGGGTTTTCAGATCACCTCAGGGTGGCCTTTGCCAATGCTTTCTTTGATGGGTCCACTCTGTTTGGACCAAAAGTCAAGACATGGTTGTTTGAGAGTGAGCAAGAAGGCAAAAACCTTATAGGTATTGGAGGGAAGTTCTAAGTCCAATAAAGTTCCTTTGCAAGAAGTCAGAAGGGAGCAAAGAAACTTTGTTTTTTCAAGTCCCAGGAAACCCCCACATAACAGCTCAGGGAGCTCAACCAGCCACAGATATGGTAAGTTCCCTAATGGCTGCCACCTCAGAGGCAGAAGTGGTTCAGAAAACCAAATTTTCCTCCAGTCTTTCCCTTTGGAAGATATAGCAGAAACCTTGATGATCTGCCTGACTGTCCATCTCTGGAGGCAGGCTGAAGCTAACTTTCCCTATACTACAAAAATTACTTGCTTTAAATGATGATAAATGAGTGTGGGAAATTATATCCAGAGTTTACTGATGCATTTCCCCAGACAGTTCTTATTATCTCCTCTATTCTGGACATTCACCTCATCAAAAAATAATGGCATTAGAAGAAGTGGTAAGTCTTCTACAGAAAAGAGATATTCAGGAGATCCCACTTCACCAGAAAGAATCCAGGTTTTACTCAAGATTCTTCCTGTTACCTAATATTGGATCTCAGTCATTTAAATCAGTTTGTAAAGAAAACCACTTTTCAGATGGTCATGATCCAGTCATTATTTCTTTTTCTACAGAATGGAGATTAGATGTGCTCTTTGGATCTTCAAGATAAATACCTATACATAAAAATGGCCAGACTGTCAAGGAAGTTTCTATACTTTTGAGTGGGAGACAGTCATTACCAATTCAGATCCTTACTTTTCAGACTAACTACATCCCCTAGGGAGCTTTTAAAGTGCATGGTTATCATTGCAGCTCATGTTAGACAGCTAGGGATCAAAATCTTTCCCTGTATAAATGACTGGGTTCATTGCTGCACCTCAAAGGAATCCTTAATCAAAGTAAAGAAATACATGCTCCAGCTGTGTCTGTCTTTGGGAATATCCATAAACCTACAGAAGTACTGTTTATGGCCAGTTGAGCTTTTAACCTTCATAGTTTTCCACCCAGACACCTCAACTATGATAGCTATCTTGCTTATGGACATAGTATGAGCACTAATTCTAAAGACATTAAATCTAATGGCAGCCTCAATATAAATGTTACCCCTAGTAAGATTTCACATGAGAGTACTCCAATAAACTCGCTAAGTTCAATGGTTTCAGAATTCTTACATGAAAAATCTTTGCTGTTTTCAGGCATCAGACTTACTAACAGACTGACCTTTTCTTCCTCACATTCTGACAGCCACAGTTACCACAAATGTGTCTGTCTTTGGGTGGGGGTCACTTTCTGGGGTAGCTTGGTCATGATGTATGTAACAACCAAAAGTCTCACTTGCATGTCAACATACTGAAATTAAACATTTCAGGCATTTCAGGACTTGCTTCTGCAAGGTGTAATTGCCATCCACTCAGACAACATGACAGTGGTGTGATATATCAACAAGGAAGGAGGAAGCAAGGAACTAGATCCAACCATCTTTGTAAGAAAGCCATGAACATATGTGGATGGACTACTAACTCATGGTTCTTTAATCTGGCAACACATATTCTGGCAAAAGCCAACTCAAATTGAGCAGGTGCATTCTAATACCTAAGAGAGCTCTCCAAATACATCCAAAGTGAACAAGATCTTTCATCACTGGTGGAAATCTTTGTTTGCCATCCAACACCAAATGCAGCAACTACTTTTTCCTGTTCCTTTCTCAGAATCATACTGCTAGGGATGCTGTGGTTCTCCCTTGGCCATTAGCTTTTCTTCTCCTTCTTTCAACCTCTGTCTCCAATAATAAAATTCATACAGATAGGTAGGCAGTGCAGAGCGTAAGTCATTCTCATAGCTCTATTTTGGCCTAGACAAGGTTTGGTTCCCTTTACTTTGACCTCATTTAATAAGGTGCTCCCTCCTTCTATAGCCTCATCTGAGGCCCCTTTCACATACATCTGGCAAGTCTCATCCAATCAACTAGTGACTCAACTAATCACATGATTTCTTCACTTCCAGTAAGAACCAGAGAGCTAGATTAAACACATAAAGTTGTCAGTTACTCTTCCTCCTCCTAATCATTATCATCATACTTTTCCTCATTTTCTATGTGAGATTAAGGTGTCATGTCTACCAATGCTACCTGTCTCAATTCAGTAATACTCTCCTACTATGTTAAACTATCATGGCTGACTGTGATATGTCATCTCTCATGCAGTCCATCAGTGTAGTAGCCAGACATCCTCATTTTCCTCTTGCTTTCTCCCTATCATTCCCAAATATTCTTTACCAAATCATCTTTTGGTTTCCTGCACACATGACTACATTTTGATAATCTGATCTCCATGACCTTCAATGCTATTGAGTCTTCTTTGACTTCTGTCCTGACGTTCTCATTTCTTTGTTTGTCCAACAGTATACATCCTACCACCCATCTTAGGCATTTCATCTGCATCAACTCAAGATTCTTCAACCACTTGGCCTTCATTGCCCAGGTTTCTTTGTACATACCTCTCAACCTCTTATCCCACGAAATCTGGACAAAGCCTAATATAATGGGGGACAAAGGCCCAAAAATAGGGATAGATTTTAAATATTGCTCTTACAAACTTCAAAAATAGCTATAATAAAAGGGATTGTATTAACAGGTTTGCAGTCAAAATGTCGACATTCAGTTGCACAACAGCCTAGGAGCGACAGTCAGAATGTTGACGTTCATGTGTACGTCTATTCAGAAGGACGTACACAAGGCAAAGACTCAAAGCATGGTTGGCAGTGGGAGTTGCTAACATTAAGATAGACAGAATGTTGTCAATCTTGTTGCGCTGACCTTACAACCTACTTAATATGTATGAGTCGAGGATATGTGTCATGGAAATCACTGTTCGTGGTTGTGATTTTCGTTCTTTTGATAGTAAACCATGTTAATATGTATTTTCTAAAGGATATGAAGTCTGAAACTCAAATGTATGCCATTATTTAATGATTTCATTCCTCAGATCATCCCAGTGATTTGCCAGAAAAAAATAAATTTTAAGAGGAACAGACTGAAATTTTGTGGCAAAAATCTAGACATTCTGTGAAAATCTGAACAGTTGAGAGGTATGGCCGCACAGAAGCACTGGTTACACCACTGTATTGTACACCTTACTTTTCAGCTTTTTTGGCATTCTTCTGTCACAGACTACCCTTGACATGGTGCGCCAGTTTGGCTGCAGAACATCTGATTCTAGCTTTCAGCTCCTTGTTCAGACTTCTGCCTCTCAACTGCCCATTCGAGGTACTTGGAACTGTTAACCTGTTCCGCTATTTTCCCCTCTATCTCACTTGTCAGCTTCTACAGATTTTCCCCATTTGCTGCTTTGACAACTGTCTTGTTTGTACTCAGTTTCATCCACTGTGCCTACAACTTTGCATTACAGTCTTCTCTATCATTTGCTGCCATCATTTGCATACATCAGGTTTGTTGACCTGTCCCCTCTGACCTGTTTTCTAATGCAGTCCATCACCAGTATGAAGAGCAGTGGACTCAAAGCTGATCTCTAATGTACATGTACTGCCCTTTAAAACCCCCTCTGTGAGTCTAAATACTGTATTTACTTGTATCATTGGATCCTTCTACATAGTCTGCAATAATCCTACCAGTGTTTCCTGGACTTTGAACTACTACAGGATTGCACAAATCAGGTTTTTTGGGACCTTGTCATATGGTTTCTCCAGTTCAAGGAAGGCTGAGTTCGACTTCCACATCTCCAGCTTCTTCTCCACTATCTGTCTCACTGCAAACATCAGGTCATTTATACAGCATCCTGATCTGAACTGGAAATGATCATCTCCCATTAACCTTTACAGTTCTGTGCATCCATTTATCAGCCATACTTCCCAGCATCTTCATTCAATGTAAACTGGAGTGTGATATTGCTATATTGTCCACAGATGTGAATTTCTACTTAATTCCACATTATTTCAATGTCTATTTCCCTGTAATCTGGGATATGCCTTTCCCTTCGTACCGTGATGAGTGCTTTTAGGAGCCAGTTCTTCCCTGACTCATCCAATATCTTGATCTGCTGTGACATCATTTAAGCCTACTTAATTTCCATAACTTTGTTTTCTTCGGTGCTGTACTTTTTCTAGAATGGGTTTTTCTTCCTCCTTCATTGTAGGATGTGTATGGGGCAGTAGAACTTCTGAGTTTTCTTTATTCAGAGGTTACAGGACATACTCCTTCCATCTGCTTTTGATGTCCTCTGTACTAATGAGCAGATTGTTGCTGCTATCCCTTATGAATGATGCCTGATGACTACCTTCTTTTATATTTCACCTTTGTCTTTCAACCTGACAGAGTTTATTTGCTCCTTCTCCTAAGTCACTTTCCAGAAGCTGATAGATTCCCTGACACATTGCTATTTATCATTGTGGCTGAGATCTTAGCCTCTTTGTTTTCCAATCACTGTTCCTTTATAGCCTGGTCCAGCTTTTTTATTTTCCACTTTTTCCTGAACTTCTTTTTTTTCTTTTGATATCTTTCTGCATTTCTGCATTCCAACACCAGCTTTCTTTATGTACCTTATTTCCATCCTGATTCTGATGCATATCTGTTCTATGGACTTCACACATGCTGTCTCAAGACACTGCCATTCTTCTTTGAATCCACCTTTATTTTATCTTCTTCCTGTGGTGTTGGAGCGCTAAATATTTCCTTGGACTACTGAGATTTTGCTCCAGTTAAATCCAGGTTTTCAGCCTAGTCTCTGTTGACCTTACAGCCTTCTCTAACCTTTGTTTGTAGATGATTGTGACCACAGTAGTTTATGCTAAGGGCTGACAGTTTCACTGTGGATGACTTTAAAATCTCTGATTCCACCACAGCATTTTATTACTAGGAGGAAGTCTACCATCCTTGCATGTTGACTATTCTTGTATGTGATCTTTTGACTGTCTGTGTTAGTCAACAATGTGCTGGCCACCATCTAACCATCTGGATGACAGAAGTTTAGAATGGCCTCTCCTTCTCTATTCCTAATGTATATCAGGCAATCCTTATATCGTATTCTATTTTGATCTGAGCATTCAGATCACCATTATCGACGGTAAGTCATTTATGTTACACTTTATCTAGTAGATCCTGCAAATGCGGCCTGAATGTATTCCTTTCCTCATCATCACAACTCTGCTATGCAAGTGCAACATATGCTGAAATTATGACTACTGCTCTATCTTTATATTGGAGTCTGGTTGCCATGAGTCTGTCACTATTTCTTGACCCTTCCCTGACTTCAGAAGACTCTCTTTCACCACAATTCCCCCATCATTTCTAATCTGTACATACTCTGAGTAGTAGGCCGTGGATCCCATGTACTGACCTTCTGCTTTATTTCCTGGATTCACAGGAAGTTGATTCTCTTCCTTACCATCAAGTCATCTACATCTAAGTTACATCTTATCATTCAGCCTATATTCAGTGTACCAATCCTTAGTGCATTGTTTGGCAGGTTGTTTTGTTTTGTTTTACATGTACCTTTCACTCAACACAGCTGTCCCAGATAAGCAAGTTTGGGCAACTGTACAGCATCGTGCAGACCTAGGGCTGCTGGGAGTTATTCCAGACACACATTGATCTTGAGACACCATGTGCAAAAACCATAGTTTGAACTTCTAGACCCCTCATTCCATTAGCATTGGTCCTTGACATAGGTTGGATTTATCAGTCCACTTAGCACTGGCAAATACCCATTACCCATTTTAGTGGCACAGTCAAGGTGACCAAATGACCAAGATCAAAATTTTACACCACAGAGTTACTAGCCCCAACATGGTGCATCTAGCTTTGACACAGCACCCAGTCTATAGTTTTTGTTCTCCTGTCTAGAAAATACTGCGTACCACAGTTGATGCCTAAAGTGGTTGTCTATACAGCTCTCCCCTGATAGACACTATATACAGTCTCCACTGCTGCCCACAGTTCCTTTAAGATTTGAGTGTATTCTTTTGACATCTGTCTTAATAACATTTGCATGAAATCAGAAGGGAGCAAAGAACCTTTGGTTTTAAAGCCCTCAGAAAACCACCAAGGGAGCAGAACCAACTACAGACATGGTAGTCTCCCTAATGGCTGCCACCCCAGAGGCAGAGGTGGTCCAAAGAACTAAGGGTATTCCAGTCTTTCCTTTGGGAGGAGACCTCATGAAGGGTGGTCTGACTGACATCCTCTCTAGGCAGTCAGGGTCCGACTTTGCCTATATACATGAAATCACTGGTCTTAACTCAAGGCAACAAGGTAAGGAAATTATATCCAGAGGCTACTTGATTGTATTTTACCCAGACACTTTCCATGCTGTCCTCTCCTCCAGATATTTACCTCATTAAAATTGATGGCATTACTAAACATAAAAAAATCTACAGAGATTCCACCTCACCAGAAAAGATCCAAATTTTTCTGAAGATTTACCTTGGCACCCAAAAAGGCCAGGGTCCTCGGACTGAACCCAGTATCTTCCATCCTTGAAGTGGAAACATCCAGCATGTTTTTTATGAGGAACTCCTTGCCGACAGACACCAGAGGTCATGATCAAACTCAGTACTGTCTGTCTGTGAGACAAAGACCTTAGCCATTATGCCAACCCTGTCTCTTAACATTAAAGAAACCCTCTACCAGAAACATTTAGAAAGGGAAATGGTGCAAATTTTCTGCTTGGGCTATACAACAAGTACTGGTCTACCTTTTTCCCCCAATTGCTTTCATACTTCAATTTCGAATAGACTTGTTTGACAAGGGATCAATTCCTTCCACCATTAAAGTTTATCTTGCTGCTATTTTTGCATAACATCAATGAATTAACCATTGTTTATGCTTTCCAGGACACTTGCAAAGCATTCTTGGGTGGAATCATCTTTTCCAGTCTACCTTATGAAAGACCTGATCCTTCCTTGGAACTTGAATTTTATACATGTATAAATAACCTCTTAACCATTCAAACCTGCAGCTATGCTGGTGCCCTGAGGCTTGCCACAGAATACCATTTTAAGTTACCATGACGTCAGCTAGAAGAATGTCAAAACTTCATGCTCCTTCCCCTAAGCCACCACCATATCTTATTTTCCACAGAGACAGAATGGTGTTTACAATTAATCCATCTTTGATGCCTTCAGAAATTAACTTAAATAAATCAATTAACTTTCCAGTATTTTTCTGCCCTACTCAAATACAAGGAAGCTCAAACTGCATTGCATAGATGTACACAGACAGTTACAGTTTTATTTACAGTGAACAAAACATTTGAGGCAAGATAACCAACTTTTTCTTTTCTCGTCAAGATGGCTGTCTGACATAACTTTCTGTTGCACATCTAGTAACAAGCTCTTGCCATTGAAGCTTACATTCAACAATGTCAGTCTCTACTTCTGCTGCCTTTTTCACAAATATATCTCTGGCTGACATTTGTAATTTAGTGTTATGATTTTCCTTGTCCACTTTTACTAAAAATGACAAGTAGGATATTATATCATGATAAAAAGAAAAAAATTGGTGCTACCATCTTGAGGGGCATTATATCATGAGATGACCCTATCCTGTGCTACTGGGGATTTGGTCACATTATTACAGCATGTGGACTAGATCAACTTTGATATGAAATTATGTACTTAACATAATGATAAATCCAGCTGATATTCTATTTGCACTCTGTAAGAAAGCCACCCACCAACCTATTATCCAAACTTTCACCTGTACCATGGAGGTAACCTGGAGGTAAATCCAGAGGCTCTTAGAGCCTCTTCTCATTGAAATTTATATCCAGCTACATATTGGTAGTGGCCATACTTGGTAATGTGATAAGATGTGTTGTACTGTGGGGAAGGGGAGGACCTTGAACTTCTAGGTCTTCTGGATCTCTAATTAACTGAAGCCACACCTTTTGTTTAAGGTTCATGATCCTTTAAAGTTGCTTAAAACTGTCTAGGCAGACATTAACCTCTCTCAGAGATTTTTGAATAATGACTGTGTCACATCATAGACAATTTCTCTAGTGTTATAACTAGGGTAATGAAAACGGGGGTGGCAGCTGTGGGTGCAAGATGTTAGAGAGTATTTTCAGCAAGCACCTGTGATGCATTAGTGCAGTACAAGTATTGCTTTATGAATACGTAAGGATCTTGCAGATTCATAAATGAATGCTGATACTGTATTTGTGGTCATGGCTGAAGCACCAAAACACTCTGTGTGTTGTGACTTAACTGTGAATTCGCAGATCTACACATGGCACTAGATGACCTAGCTATAGTTCAGGTTTCCTCCTAGAATACACATAGTGTCTTAATGTGATTGGAAGCTCAGAACAAGTTTAGCTGTCTGAAGAATGTTCAACTATAGATGAAGTACTACTACTTAGGCATAGGCCAACTAGGCGGCCGCCTAGGGCACCGCTTTAGCAGGGGCACTTTTTCAGTATTTATTTGGTGTAGGTAGACAAGGATGGGGGCACCTAGGTGGTGAGGGGGGTGCCATGGAGCCTTTTTGCCTAGGGCACCAGCTGACCTAAGGCCGCTGCTGGCATTGGACATTGGCTTAATAAATTAGTCTTATCTGAATTTTCCAAATATTATGGGATTAGTAAAGTAGAATTTGTATTTATTATACTGCAGTTTTTGGTGTGCAAAAGGATACATCACACAGTGTGGGCAAGGTGAAGGAGCCTTACAAGCTATTTATTTATCTTTTATCCATTTCTGTTCACTGGCTTAGCCCTGCTAGGCCTGTGGTCTAGTTTCAGAGGAGGCTTAAGAGGGTCTGTATTACCTTATCAAAAAACATCTGTATTTCTGTTCTTTTTTATCTGACTACAAAGGTTTATTACAATAGAACCAATTATTTTTGTGGGCAGAGCATGACTAGAGTTGACTGCAGTGAGCCTGAGGTGCAATGTTTAGCTGCTTAGGTGATGCAATGTAGGTTAGATGATTAAAAGCCTTAGAAGCTTTGTTGACACATCCTGCTTTCATGCATTATGGATAAAGATTGTAAGGGGCATTAGAGAAATGTTGGTGTACCCAGTTCTTTTGTGGTTTAAATACATAAAGTAAGGGTTTTAACAGCTGTTTCAACATACTTAGCTCCCATGTAATGTGAATAAGAGGACTATAGAATATTGTAACAGTCGTATCCCATACCATTCACATGCAGCAATGCAGCATAGATAAAAAAATTAAGGAATAAAGCACAAGCTTTATTTTATTTTATTTGTATCTGCCTTCCAGGTTAGAACACTGATCTCCATGCACCTTTTTCACACTCAGCCCGGGACTGGTGTCTGGTTAAGTGACTGCTCAGCATCACACAGTTAGGCAATGGAGGCCGAGGGAACCAAATCTTGCACAACTGGACTACAAGAAACAAAGCAGCAATGTACCTTGCTTCCATGAACTGCAGATAAGGAGAGGTTGTTACAGTAGCACTGGTGAGGTATCCTGCATCTGTGCACTAGGTAAGGAGAATAAGGAATATAGGAGTAATGCTGATGTACCATGATCCTGTGAACTGCAGATAATGGGGTTAAAGGGTTAAGCAAAGATGGTGACGAATGCCACACTTGTGAACTGCAGATAAGGGGAGAGGGGGAGAGAGAAAAGTAATAGATATAGTAGCAGTGGTGATGTACCATGCATTCAGGCACTGCAAATAAGGCGAATAATGGTAAAGTAGTAATGACAATGTACACTACACCTGTGCACTGCAGCTAATGCGAGTAATAGGCTTAGTAGTGATGGGGACAAGCACTGCACCTGTTAATAGCAGATACAGGAGTAATGGATATTGTTACAGATGCAACGAATAATGAGTATATTAGTAATGGTGATGCATCCTATTCCAGGTCCTGCATATAGGGGATTAATGGTAATGTACTCTGCTCCTGCAGGTAAGGGAGTGATGGGTATTATAGAAATAGTGATGCACTCTGCTCCTGCTCCTGTAGATAGGGGAATAATGGGTATTTTTTTTTTTTATGCTCAACTTCTGAGAGACTTGGTTGGCTACAATCACCAGCATTAAAAGCTGAAGTTAAGCACAAACTTGCAGTTTTAAAAGTACTGTATTTCATTTTTTTCTGTTACCTAATTGTGTGTTTCACTGAATATAGTATGATGTGTGTCTCTCTGCTAAAAGAGGGGGTGGTGGTCTTCTCACTTCTTTGTTATCTGATATTTACCTGTTAGCTTAGAGGGCTTCCTCTGTACTTTAAGTGCTAGCCACAAACTTTGAGAATTCATTTTATGCTCAATTTCTGAGAGACTTGGTTGGCAACAATCACCTGCATTAGAAGCTGAAGTTAAGTACAAACTTGCAGTTTTAAAAGTACTGTATTTCATTTTTCTATTACCTAATTGTATGTTTCACTGAACAGTGTGTGCTGTGTGTGTCTCTCTCCAGTTAGTTCCCCACCAACCCTCCCTGTTCTTGTTTTAGTGTTAGTGTTGGTGGCTCTGGAATTGCCCGCCCCTCCTGTAAGTCTATATTTGAGCACCCCTTGCGAGTCCATCTCATTTGCTCACTTAACCGAGTACAGTGAGATCATATTCTGAGTCTTGTGTTCACTCTACTTAATACAGAGAGAAGATTTGAGAAGGTCAACCCACTTAGGTTCTTCCTTCCTCTCTCCTTGCACTTTATTAAAAAAAAATTGCACTTTATTCATCTGCTTTTACTGTATTTTTGTTTCCTCCTACTTTATTTTGCTTTTGCCTCTTCTTAAAAGTACTCAGCTTTATTTATTCTGCTGCATTTATTACTGCTTGGTAGTAGCCTGATTACATTGTAACTGTTATTCTAAGTCTTTTGGTTTAAGCACTTGGGCTTCATACTGGTTGTTTTACATTAAGAAGGTTTGTGGTCTGTACTGTTGTGGCAGGACAGGTAGCTTGCATCCTTCTAAGCTGGGAATTGCTGATTGAAGGCTCAGTGTCTGCTATTCTAAAAGTGTATTAGTTCTGGTTTAAGCACTTGGGCTTCAGGCCAGTTATTCTACATTAAGAAGGTTTGAGGTCTGCACTCTTGTGGGAGGAGAGGCTGGATTCTGCCCTTCTGAGCTGGGAATTTCTGGACACAGGCTTATTGTGCCTGCTTATTTGAACTGTTTCTTTCTGAAATTGCACCAATAGCATAGACCAGATTCAGGCCTGCTGAATCTAGCTTTGTTTGTATAACTTGAGCACTGATCTAGGCCATCTTTTTTTGGAGAAGGTTCCCCTGCACCCTAGTAGCAGGAGTGTGCAGTTAGAACTTGTTTGATTGAAGACTCGTTAATAGGTTATTAGGTAGGCACTAGGCTATCTGCCCAAAGGCATTTATAAGCCTAGCCAGAATGTGTTGGCTTTCACCGCCCCCTTAGATTAGTTCCCTGTGCCTCTGTCCAGCAGAGCCATTGAAGTGATCCCTGGGGTAAACTTTCTGTTTCCCATCCACTCGTCAAGGTTTATCTTGAAGAGGGTTAGTGAGGAGCTCTGCCTAATGTAGATTGGAATCTTGTTCCAGAGCATGGGAAGTCGCTGAGACAGGAATCTTTCTCTCTAGCACGTCCTATTTATTGTTGCGGTGAGGTTTAGATCCCTGGAGCATGTGGCTCGAGGGGATATGGTTTTCTTTAGGTGGAGCATGTCCATCAATTTTGGGTTGGACATGGCCTTGTATGTCAGGCAGAGATCACCTCTGAGTAGGCAGTATGCAACCGAGTACAGCTGGAGTTTCTTCAGTCGAGCTGCATAGGGCATCTGCTTGAGACCAGTGATCCTCTTGGTGAGGAACTTCTGTGGTCTTTCCAGTTGTTGCAGATGTCTTGTAAGGTATATCCCAAATGGGGCATTGTACTCTATGATGGATCTGATGAGTGATGCTTAGAGGGGACAATGACCTCTTTCGATCTGGATGCAAACCCTTTTGTGATTAGGTGGGCCACATAGAAGGATTTTCTAACTACTTTGGCAATGTGATTATCAAAGGAGAGGTTACTATCTACTTGGGTCCCCAGATCCCTTATTACATCTTCCGTATTTAGGGGGCTACCACCTATGTGGTAGTTTGTGGGTACTTTGTTTTTTCCAACGGGGATGACTATGCACTTTTTGGCATTTAGCTTGAGACCATGGTTTTGACACCAGGTATCTGTCTCAATGAGACCCTTTTGGAGGATATCTGTGTCAGCTGGAGAGTCAGTTATAGCCCCTAGTTTGCGGTCATCTGCGAAAATGGTCAGCCATGGTCCTCCTGTGCTTGCCTGTACCTCTGAGAAGTATATGCCGATCAGGAGGGGTCCTAGGACTGAGCCCTGGGGAACGCCACTTGTAACAGGTTTAGAGTCAGACCTAGCTCCTGCAACTCTTACCATGTGGGTTCTGTCCGTGAGCCAGTTGGCAACCCATCTCATGACGTAGGGGTTTATGTTCAGGCTGGTGAGCTTGTCTATAATTCCTGAGTAGGGAATAGTGTTGAAGGCCTTTGCGAGGTCTAGGTAGGCTGTGTGGACCACCTTTCCCTCATCTATAGCCTTGGTAACTGTCTCAAAGAAGTCCACCAGGTTTAGGAGGCATGATCTGCCCTTAACAAAGCCAAACTGGGTTGGGTCCAGTGTTTGGAGGTTTCCAATGTCTCTGTTAATGAGATCCATGATGATGCCCTCCATAGCTTTGCAAACCAAGCTAGTCAGGCTTATAGGGTGATAGTTTCCGGAGTCCATTTTGGCTCCAACTTTGTGGAGCAGAATAACCATTGCTGTGCGCCACTCTGTGGGCACATAGACTGTGAAGAGGCTGAGTTTAAACAGTGTGTTTAGGTGAGGGGTTAGTTCATCTTTGAGCTTGTGTAGGACGCAGCCTGGGACACCATCCAGGCCCATTGATGCTGTGTTTTTGGCTTTGGAAAGGGCTGTTTTAACCTGAGTATCTGTGATTTCAGGGGCACTACATTCTTCTGGTATAGTTATGGGCCCTTTTGGGGGTGAGAGGGGGTGAAGTTTGCACTGAACCTGTCTGCCATGATCTTGGCGATATCAGTTGGTTCAGTGTATTTTGTGCCATTCTGCACTAACTCCGAGCAGATCTGGGAATTGCCACTTAGATTCTTGACATAGCTAAAGAATGCCTTGTGGTTATCTTTGGAGTCCATGGCAATTTTTTCTTTCGAAGCTAGCCTTGGATGATTTTATGAGGGAACATAGTTTCTTGCTGATACTGATCAGGGATGTCTTCCCTTCTTGGGATTTTACTTTTTCTGTACTAGTTTCCTCCTTCTGTTGTACAGCTTGTTTATGGCAGGGGTCCACCAGACTGGTTTCCTTTTTTTGGAGGAGTGAGTCTTGGTTTTGTTTGGGATAGCACGATACATGCATTCTTGTAGGTGCCCATAGAGTGCATTAATAAAGGATTCTGCAGCTTGGACAGCATTATCCTTTAGCATGGGGGCTTTGAAACTTCCCACCTCGGTCTTAAGTAATGTGAAGTTTGCTTTTGAAAATTTTTTCACGGTGGTTTCTTTGTCCGGGGGTGGTGGCGGAATGTGGATATCCAGAGTGATTAGTTTATGGTCAGATCTAACCAGCGAGGGGTTGACCTCCAGTGTGGAACACCAATCGCCGATGTTGGTGATGACCAGGTCCAATATGTTGTCACCTCTGGTGGGGGTGTTAACCAGTTGATCTAGGGCATTTGAGTTTATAAATTCTAGGAAATGTTGGGCCAGGGAGTTCGTACTTGAATAGTTCTCCCAGTTAATGTTTGGATAATAGAAATCACCCAGTATCAGGGTGCTTGGTAGGACCTTTATGTTTCCCAGTGTTTCCAGGAATCCGGAGTGGGGGTCCTGGGACATGGTGGGTGATCTGTTGCAAGCTATAATTTGAATAGCAGTTTTGCCCATTGTTAGTTGCACATGGATGATCTCTGAAGCATCGTGCTGTGCCACTAACCTGGAGGTGTAGGTGTCCTTGATGAATATGGATACTCCCCAGCCTTTCGCATTTCGGTCTGGTTTTTGTGGCCGAAATGTATGGTATGAGTTGTAGCCTGGTAGTGCTGGGGTGCTCCCTGGAGCCTTAAACCAGGTTTCTGTTACTGCACATATAACAATTTTCTCCATACTGAGGAGTGCCTCGAGTGCATGCATTTTGAGGTTTAGACTTCTGGCATTGAGCAGTATTACCCTCAGTTTTTTGTTACTTGTACTATTTACAGTGGTGGGTTTGTCTTTTGAGCCTTGCCTAAAAAAGGCACTATGGGAGTGGCAAGAGCCTTGGCCAGTATTCAAAAGCCTAAGGGTGACAGGTGCAAGCCATCTCTAGCAAAGCAGCGTGGCTTAACGAGCATGTCATCCCAGGCTGACAGACACTGGATCCCCTTTGAATGACACCAGAAGCGTAGCCAATTGTTGAAATTGATAATTTTTTTCTCTATACCGTGGTATCATTTTTGGTGAGGGCAGGATGCTACTCAGGGTCAGGGTCATACCAGCCTGGGCTACATGATCAGAGAGCTCCTCCATGTCTCTTTTCATGTAGTCCAGGAAGGTATGGCTCAGGTCATTCACACCAACATGGACAATGACAGAGTCATATTTGTACTTGTTCTGGAGTGACCTGAGTGCTTGTGTTATGTGGCAGATCCTGGCACCTGACAGGCAACTAACAGTAACCTTCTCCTTGTTCAGCCTAGTGAGTGGGACATCAGTGTGCCTGACTATAGAGTCACCTATTACTAGTGTGTTGGGTATGTTATTTTGCCTTAAGGGCTGTGATTGTGTGGCACACTGAATATGTGAAGTATGAGTTTCATGGTTTGTGTTGGGGGGGTGGAGGTTGCTTGGATGTTTGCTTTGGGGGTCTCTGTTGCTTTTGCAGATTTTTATTTAGAGCCTCTGAGTATGTTTTTGTGTATTTATGTATGTTTTTTGAAAAGCCGAAAGACACAACATGTGTGTTTTTTGCCAGTGCTGGTTTCATAAGTCTATGTGAGACTGGTGGTGTGATGCAAGTAATTCCCTTCACCTCTTGACTGCCTGGTCCAGTCTTGGGTTGAGAGAGCTTAGCCTCCAGTTTGGCTGTATAATTGCATCTCTCGCATGTATTAGTGTTTGGTGGAAGGAGGAGAGGGTTGTCTGTGTGCATGAGGCAATTGTAACATTGCCTCAGAATGCCCAGATTCACCAGTTGGACTGGAGAGTACACCTGAAACTGCCCTTTGGACATGCCTGGATAGGTACAGTGAATTCAGTTTTGAGCTTTTTTCTGGTTAATTGGGTAACTTGTTTAAATCAGTTTGTTCGTTTTCTATCATTTTATATATATAAAAAATTTCACTTGCAAATGCTTGCTCAAAACTCATAGCAAGCACTTATAAACCCTAGCACTAGACCCCTTATACTGTACAGAAGGACAAGGCTCTCTATTCGACCTTACCAGCCATTCAGTAAAACAGTTCACTGTACCTATCCAGGCATGTCCAAAGGGCAGTTTTAAGTGTACTCGCCAGTCCATCTGGTGAATCTGGGCATTTTGAGGCAATGTTACAACTGCCTCATGTACACAGACAACCCTCTCCTCCTACCACCAAACACTAATACATGCTAGAGATGCAATTATACAGCCAAACTAGAGGCTAAGCTCTCTCAACCCAAGAATGGATCAGACAGTCAAAAGGAGAAGCCAAATACTTGCATCACACCACCAGTCTCACATAGACCCATTAAACCAGCACCAGCAAAAAACACACATAAATACATGAAAAAATACTCGGAGGGTCTAAATAAAAGTCTGCAAAAGCAATAGAGACCTCCAAAGCAGACATCCAAGCAACCTCCACCCCCCAACACAAACCTTGAAACACATACTTCACAAAACCAGTGTGCCATGCAATCACAGCCCTTAAGGCAAAATAACATACCCAACATACTAGTAATAGGTGGCTCTACAGTTAGGCACACTGATGTCCCACTCACTAGGCTGAATAAGGAGAAGGTTACTGTTAGCTGCCTGTCGGGTGCCAGGATCCGCCATATAACAAAAGCACTCAGGTCACTCCAGAACAAGTACAAATATGACTCTATCATTGTCCATGTTGGTGTGAATGACCTGAGCCATACCTCCCTGGACTACATGAAAAGAGACATGGAAGAGCTCTCTGATCACGTAGCCCAGGCTGGTATGAGTCTGACCCTGAGTAGAATCCTGCCCTCACCAAGAATGAAACCAACAATTGGCTAAGTTTCTGGTGTCATTCAAAGGGGATCCCGTGTCTGTCCACCTGGGATGACATGTTCGACAAGCCACGCTGCTTCACTAGAGACAGCTTGCACCTGTCACCCTTAGGCTTTCGAATACTGGCCAAGGCTCTTGCCACCCCCATAGTGCCTTTTCTAGGCAAGGCTCAAAAGACAAACCCACCACCATAAATAGCACAGGTAACAAAAAACTGAGGGTAATGCTACTCAATGCCAAAAGTCTAAACCTCAAAATGCACGCACGCGAGGCAGTCCTCAGTATGGAGAAAATCGATATATGTGCAGTAACAGAAACCTGGTTTAAGGCTCCAGAGAGCACCCCAGCACTACCAGGCTACAACTCATACCATACATTTCAGCCACAGAACCCAGACCGAAATACAAGAGGTGGGGGCATATCCATATTCATCAAGTATACCCACACCTCCAGGTTAGTGGCACAGCACAATGCTTCAGAGATCATCCACGTGCAACTAACAATGGGCAAAACTGCAATTCAAATTGTAGCTTGCTAAAGATCACCCACCATGTCCCAAGACCCCCATTCCGCATTTCTGGAAACACTGGGAAACATAAAGGTCCTACCAAACACTCTAATATTGGGTGATTTCAATTACCTAAACATTAACTGGGAGAACTACTCAAGTACTTAGTCCCTTGCCCAATATTTCCTAGAATTTATAAACTCAAATGCCCTGCATCACCTGATCAACACTCCCACCAGAGGTGACAACATATTGGTCCTGGTCATCACCAACATGGGTGACTGGTATTCCACACCAGAGGTCAACCCCTCACTGGTTAGATCTGACCATAAACAAATCACTTTGGATATCCACATTCCGCCCCTACCCCCGGACAAGAAAACCACAGTGAAAAACTTTTCAAAAGCAAACTTCACATTACTTAAGACCGAGGTGGAAAGTTTCAAAGCCCCCATGATAAAGGATAATGCTGTCCAAGCTGCAAAATCCTTTACTGATGCATTCTATGGGCACCTACAAGAATGCATGGATCATGCTATCCCAAGCAAAATCAAGACTCATTCCTCCAAGAAAAGGAAACCCATCTGGTGGACCCCTGCCATAAATAAGCCACACAATAGAAGGAGGAAACTAGTACAGAAAAGAGTAAAATCCCAAGAAGGGAAGACATCCCTGATCAGTATCAGCAAGAAACTACTATCCCTCATAAAATCATCCAAGGCGAGCTTTGAAAGAAAAATAGACAAGGACTCCAAAGATAACCACAAGGCATTCTTTAGCTATGTCAAGAATCTAAGTGGCAATGCTCAGACCTGCTCAGAGTTAGTGCAGAATGGCACAAAATACACTGAACCGACCGATATCACCAACATCCTGGTAGACAGGTTCAGTGCAAACTTCGCCCCCTCTCACCCCCAAAAGGGCCCATAACCATACCAAAAGACTGTAGAGGCCCTGAAATCACAGACACCCAGGTTAAAACAGCCCTCTCCAAAGCCAAAAACACAGCATCAATGGGAACAGACGGTGTCCCAGGCTCCATCCTACATGAGCTCAAAGACAAACTAACCCCTCACTTAAACACACTGCTCAAACTCAGCCTCTCCACAGGCTACATACCCATAAAGTGGCACACAGCAACGGTTATTCTGCTCCACAAAGGTGGAGCTACAACAGACCCCGGGAACTATCGCCCTATAAGCCTGACTAGCTTGGTCTGCAAGGCTATGGAGCGCATCATCATGGAACATATTAACAGAGTCATTGGAAACCTCCAAACACTGGACCCTACCCAGTTTGGCTTTGTTAAGGGCAGATCATGCCTCCTAAACCTGGTGGACTTCTTTGAGACAGTTACCAAGGCTATAGAAGAGGGAAAGGTGATACACACTACCTAGACCTCGCAAAGGCCTTCTACACCATTCCTCATTCTGGTCTTATAGACATGCTCACCAGCCTGAACATAAACCCCTACATCACAAGATGGGTTGCCAACTGGCTCACAGACAGAACCCACATGGTGAGAGTTGCAGGAGCTAGGTCCGACTCTAAACCGGTTATAAGTGGCGTTCCCCAGGGCTCAGTCCTAGGATCCCTCCTGTTTGGCATATACTTCTCAGAGGCACAGGCAAGCACAGGAGAACTATGGCTGACCAAGTTCACAGATGACTGCAAACTAGGGGCTATAACTGACTCTCCAGCTGACACAGACATCCTCCAAAAGGGTCTCACTGAGACGAATACCTGGTGTCAAAATCATGGCTAAATGCCAAAAGGTGCATAGTCATCCCCTTTGGAAAAAACAAAGTACCCACAAACTACCACATAGGTGGTAGTCCCCTAAAATACAGAAAACGTAATAAGGGATCTGGGGACCCAAGTAGATAGTAATCTCTCCCTTGATAATCACATTGCCAAAGGGGTTAGAAAATCCTTCTATGTGGCCCACCTAATCACAAAAGGGTTCGCATCCAGATCAAAAGAGGTCATTGTGCCCCTCTACTCATCACTCATCATACCAATCAAAGAGTACAACGCCTCATTTGGGATGTACCTTACAAGACACCTGCACCAGCTGGAAAGACCACAGAAGTACCTCACCAAGAGGATCACTGGCGTCAAACAGATGCCCTATGCAGCTCGACTGAAGAAACTCCAGCTGTACTCGGTTGCATACCATCTACTCTGAGATGATCTCTGCCTGACATACAAGGCCATGTCCAACCCAGAATTGATGGACATGCTCCACCTAAAGAAAACCTTATCCCCTTGAGCCACATGCTCTAGGGATCTAAACCTCACCACAACAATAAATAGGACATGCTGTAGGGATAGATTCCTGTCCCAGAGACTTCCCAATTAACACTCTTCAAGAGAAACCTTGACGAGTGGATGGGAAACAGAAAGTTTACCCCGGGGATCACTTCAGTGGGTCTGCTGGACAGAGGCACAGGGAGCTAATCTAAGGGGGCGGCGAAAGCCAACACATTCTGACTAGGCTTATAAATGCCTTCAGGTAGATAGCCTAGTACCTACCAATGAACCTAAGAACATATAGTAGTAGTAATGGTGATGCATCGTGCTCCTGCATATAGGGGAGTAATGGGTATAATAGTAATAGTGATGCACTATGCTCCTGTTCCTCCAGTTAGGGGAATAATAGGTATAGTAGTAATGTTGATGCACTCTGCTCCTGCTCCTATAGATAGGGGGATAATGGGAATAGTATTAATGGCGATGCATCATGCTCCTGCAGATAGAAGAGTAAAGGGTATAGTAGCAATGGTGATGCATCCTGCTCCTGCAGATAGGACAGAAATGTGGTTTACTATCACATTTTCAACACTACTGTGGCTGAAAAGGCATATATCCGAAGAAAATGTTTGGAAATCACAACACCGACCACAGTAAATGCCGAACTGAGCACTTCAGTGAAGTCGAATGTTGAACATTTCAACTTCACTGAAATTCTCTTAGCTGCTAAACATATTTTAACATGTTTTTCAGGGGGGCAAGTGGCTGTTCGCTATTGCAAGGTTCGACAATATAGTACTCACACTAATGGTTTTGCTACTTAATTTACGCACATAAGTTGATCGCACACAGTGCGATCGACTATGTGATTGTAAACCCAGTAATGGGTATAATAGCAATGTTGATGCACTCTGCTCCTGTTCCTGCAGATAGGAGAATAATGGGTATAGTAGTAATGGTGATGCATCATGCTCGTCCAGATAGGGGAGTAAAGGGTATAGTAGTAATGGTAATGCATCCTGTTCCTGCAGATAGGGGATCATTAGGTATAATAGTAATTGTGATGCACTCTGCTCCTGCTCCTGTAGATAGGGGGATAATGGGTATAGTAGTAATGGCGATGCATCATGCTCCTGCAGATAGGGGAGTAAAGGATATAGTAGTAATGGTGATGCATCCTGCTCCTGCAGATAGGACAATAATGGGTATAGTAGTAATGGTGATGCATCGTGCTCCTGCAGATAGGGGAGTAAAGAGTATAGTAGTAATGGTGATGCATCCTGCTCCTGCAGATAGGACAGTAATGAGTATAGTAGTAATGGTGATGCACTCTGCTCCTGCGGCTAGAGGAATAATGAGTATAGTAGTAATGGTGATGCATCCTACTCCTGCAGACAACGGAGTATTTGGTATAATGGTAATGCTGATGCACTCTGTTCCTGTTCCTGCAGATAGGTGAATAATGGGTATACTAGTAATGGTGACACATCCTGCCCTGCAGATAGGGGGATAATGGGTATAGTAACAATGGCAACATACCTGTTCCTGTGCACTGCAGTAATGGATGTTGATACGATCTGCTTTTGTGCACTATAGATAGTGGAGGAATTGGTGTAGCAGCAATGGTGATGTACTCTGCACCTGTGTGCTGCAGGTAAGGAAGTAATGGGTAGAGTAGTGATGGTGATATACCCTTCACTCAAGCACTTCAGATAAGGAGAGTAAGTGATATAGTAGTAATAGTCATGCAGCCAGCACCCACAGGGTGGACAAGATAATTTGGGGCATTGGAGCAATGGTAGCACAGCACTCCTTAGTCCTATGGAAAGTATATGAAGGAGTACTGGAATCCTATGCAAATATGATGCGATGGAGTATGGGACACAGCACCAATGTAGGTGACATATCCTGGTCCTCTGCACAGGTAATGAGATAGCGGCAGATTCTGGCAATGATAAATACCCTGGCCCTATAAAACGTGGATGGCGGAGCATGAGACTCCTGTGTAAAGATAATGAGTGAGTTTGGGACATAGCAGCAATGGTAACACACTGTTCCTTTTCATGGTAGAAAAGAGATTAGGCACATCAGCAATGCTGTAATACCTTACTTCTATGCAGGGTTAATGAGGGGCGTATGGGACATAGCATCAGTGGTGGCACATGCTACTTATATATTGTTTGGATAGTGGAGCATAGGACTCCTATGCAAAGAGGATGAGGGGAAATGGAATATATCAACATTAATGATGCAGCCAGCTTGGCAACCTCAGACATGTCTGTTGTAGAAAACAGCTTCAAAATAGAAATGTCTGCCTCCCTAGTCAAGGGCATGTTTCCCTTTTTTTCCTCAGCTTAATTTCTTCTATATTTCTCTTCATATTTTGTTGCAATAGCTCTTCATTTTTAAACACAATTCAACAGTTTTAAGGGAGCAAAGAAAAAAAAAGAAAACACGGAAATGAGCAGGCGTGCTAGTCCCCCGAAGGTGACATTTGCTATTAACCTTATATTGGGCCATTTTGTAAATCAATGTCACTTACATTTAATAACAAGTGTAATCAAAGGAATTATGCAAATCTAATTTGACGCTTCTTGAATTATGCAAATCCTTTCCAAACATAATGAGTTCTGACACGTGCCTGGCCAGAGCAGATTCCTTAGTCCTTATCTATTAGTGCTATTATTTTTCATGCAGCTTTGTTTTTATATAAATATACAGATGCATAAAATATGTAGGCATAAGTGGGCACACGCTCATTCACATACATACTGTGTCCTTCAAAAGAGAAAATCCTTAAGGCATTGATGTTATTGTCATTGCAGACAGTAAAAAGAAAAGCAATTTTCTATGGAATTGTTTTGCAGGCGATATTACTATGAGTCTATGATTCTAAATTACTGCCCTTCCGCTTTCCTTTAATAACCGAAGGGTGCAGCGAGCTGCTTCAATGTAACCCAACGTTACAGAATAAAACAGCGTGTCAGCCTGCCATTTGACATGGTGAAATGAGATTAGACCAAATTCATTTCTAAGTGGAGAAATTACAGGCCTTTTTTTCAGTGCTATCCCCTCCCCCAGTCTTTCATGCAGGGAGGTGCAAGGGGGAGAGGTGCGCTGAGGCATGAAAAGCGACATGTTTATGGAATGACCTGACCAGTGAGAACAGCTTGGATATGAACACTCACTTATTGTTTTTAAATGGAGTAAATTGTTTATAAAATAAGGAGATTTTTTTTTCTTTCCTCCCTTATTTGTGCACTGGCCTTTTTTTCCCTGAAGTATGCACAATGCCAAGCCAAAGCAAAAACTTTAACTGTAGAAACAGACAACACAAAGGTACACAAACTGAGTGGACTTCAGACTGACCAGCATCTTATCCCACATGTTTTTAAATATCAGGCATGTTACATGAGATGGCATTGTACTGTACTAGTCATTTTGATGAACAGCCCTTGACTACATACGTGATAGAGACATCATTATTTCCAAGAACTGCAGTGTAATTACATGACGACAATACAGTATACCCTTGGAAAGGCACTGTTACAAATAAAGGACTCATAGCAGTTATGTAGAATTCATTAATGACAGGCCAATAATGCACTACTCTCTCAGAGACTTGTGTTTGTCACATTGCTCCCTCACTGCTAATATGTGCAGTGCAGATTTCATCTGTCATAAAATGCTGCAAGTGCTTTAAGAACTGAGACAACAACCTATCCAGATGCAATATCATATTGCTGATGTATACATAACAATCACAAGCCTAGTAGAAGCTAAGCATATTCTCATAATTTGATCATAATAACATGCTACCAGGTAAGAAGAATGATAGTCTAACCACGTAGCTGCTTGATACAGTAACATATTGGTTTATTGCAGATAAAAATCAAACTAAATGGGCACATCACATATATTTATTTGCTTATATAGATTAGCTTTTTATGTACTACTAGCCATCATTGTTAAGCAGCTGTATGCAACTTTTCATGGGCGACTAGAAAAGTTGCAGAAGTGATGGAAATAATCTATATGATGTCAGGTAGAGCAAACTTGGTAGACTACGGTTTGAATCTCCCCACATACACATTAATGCTATACAAGTAAAACATTTAACTCCATTGTAATGCTAGCTTTCACCTGAAAACAAGGTTAAATTTAGTATATTCCCTTTGCTTAGGAGTTACCATTTACTTCACAACAGCAATACTGCAGATTTAACAAGAATTTGTAAAGTAAGTGGCTTTTCATAAAAGGAAATAACTAAATGAGAGTACGGTAAGAAAGTATTATGCTGACAGTAAATTAAATATTTAAAGTGTTTTGTTCTCCAGTTCATTTCTTAGTTGACACATCTTTCCTGTTGTCTTCAAATATTTTTGGAAGGTGACATATTTCTCACAATTTCCAAGGGCTTGTGAGTAGGTGAGCTGGTGATGCTGCATCTGTCTTAGATAAGAGTGGACGTGAGTGTATTTGTCTTCTGAATGGTCTGCTATCATGTCTAGGATTCTTTGTTGCCGTATTCCTATTGCTTGCCAGCTGGGCAACTCAGACCATTTGGCCATCACGCTGCTTCCTGCATAGACATCACTGCTGAAAAGAGACAAACCTACAACCAAACAAGTAAGGATATGGCTTGAGAGAGCAGTCTTGGCACTACAGGACTGCTTTCAATACACAAACTAGTCAGTATTAAGAGATGCAGCTGTATAGAACCACCATATTGACCTGGAGGAGTATACAGAATCTATAATGGACTATATTTCCAAATTTTTGTTGATGGCATAATAATCATCAAATCTATCACCATGTGTGCTAATCAGAAACCATGGCTATCTGATGAAGTATATGAGCTCCTAAAGGCCAAAGTAAATCTAATGAGAGGTATAAAGAAGGCTAAAAGGACCTACTGATATAAAATTCAGGGACACCTCTTTGACCAAAGGGACTCCGTACGTCTCTGGCAAGTCATTCAAGCCATACCTGACGACAGACCTGCATCCTCCCCATGTGATGATAACACAGAATTTCTGAACAAACTAATAAACACCTACTTCACCAGATTTGATAAGGACAACAACACTGTGCCAAATAAGCTCCCTGTCGAACAGGGTGAGGAGGTGCTATGTCTAAGAATATCTGATGTTCTGAGGATCCTGAGGCAAGTAAACCCAAGAACAGCAGCTGGTCCTGATAATATTATGGGAAGGGTTATAAGAAACTGTGCTACCCAACTGTCCACTGTACCAACAGATATAGTTAATGCATCCTTGCAACTAGCCATTGTACCCAGTTGCTTCACAAATATGACAATCATTCCCTTACCCAAAAAATCCCATCTGACAAGCCTAAATGATTACCAGCCAGTTGCTCTTACATCAACAGTAATGAAGTGTTTTGAGTGGATGATCAAGAACCATATCTCTTCAAGCCTACCTGCAACACTGGATACATTGCAGTTTGTTTATAGATCAAAGTGCTGCATGGCTGATGCAATAGCTATAGCACTTCATGAATCCTTGGCACATCTAGAGTACAAGAATTGCTATGTCAAAATGCTATTCATTGATTTTAGTTCCACCTTTAATACTGTCACCCCCCCAGAACCTGATATCAAAGCTGATCCAGCTGGGCATCCTCCCCCCATGTAACTGGATACTGGCCTTACATCAACAGACCCCAAAAAGTATGTGCGGGAAATAACAGTTCAATCAGTATTACACTGAGCATGGGTGTCCCTTAGGGCTGTGTCCTGAGTCTTCTGCTTTTCACCTTGTTGATGCACGACTGCATGACCAAGCATGAATCCAACAAAAATCATCAAGTTCGCGAATGATACCACTGTCATAGGTCTTGTCAGAAATGGTGAAGAAACAACCTACAGGGATGAAGTGGAGCATGTGATAGGCTGCTGTGACAGCAACAATCTGGCCTTAAATGTAAGGAAGTTCAAAGAATGAATAGTGGACTTCAGGAGGACTCAGGAGATACATCAACCTCTGGAAATTAAGGGGGTGGCAGTGAAAATAGTCAAAAACACCAAGTTCCTGGGGGTGCATATCTCAAATGACCTATCCTGGTCAACTCATATTAGACACCCAGTGAAGAAGGCACAACAACATCTGCACTTCCTATGGAACCCGAGGAAGGCAAACACATCTTAGTCCTTCTTCAAAGCCTTCTACAGGGGGACCATCAAAATCATCCTCTCAAATAACATCATAGTTTGTTATGGTAACTGCAAAGCATCTGACTGCAAGGCTCTCCTGAGGGTAGTGAGGACAGCAGAAAAAAATCATTGGTTCCTTACTCCCATCCATGGATGATCTGCATGAGACTTGGTGTGTGGGAAGGGCTAGGTAGATAATCAACAATCCCACTCACCTTGCCCATGGTAATTACTTCCACCTTTCCTCAAGCAGGCAGTATTGCAGCTTACACTGCAAAACATCAAGATTGAACAGGAACTTCATCCCTCTATCCATAAGGCTGCGGAACTTGAATACCAGGTATCACAGCAAATAATTAGATCAATATGCCACTTGCTATGAAGTATCAGCTATAGTAATCACTCTGGCAAATTGCTTCAATAACTGGTACAGTTAGTCTGATTTCTTATGTTATTACTTCCTGAATGTGCAATAGTCAGTAGTGAGTCACTCTTTTGGTGCTGAAACCATTTTTCGAATTGCAGTTTGGTCTTTTGGTTCTTTGCACCTGCCTTACTTGCGAAGCCTTTTGAAGCTATATTCATTTTTTCACTTTGCTGGGGGCCCTTGAGTGAACGGTTGGATTTTTATTTGGAGTATTTTTATTTGTGACTAATAACTGCTTTCAGCATTCAACCTCATTCCTGCTGTATATGTGGATACTATCTCCCCAGGGATGTGTACTTTACCGTGATTCGCAGAGAAGGAATGAGTTCAGTGGTTTGGACTTTCGTTATGCTTTGGCCTGGTATTTTTTATTTCAGTGTCATTGCTTGTTTGGGGCTAACATCGCAAGTTATTGGAACCAAGTTTTATGTTCAGTGAACTATCAACACTAATTTTTTTTTGGATCAAAGGATCGTTGTGGTTTATTGGAGGTTTCTAAACTTTCATCATCATATTTGATGGTGAACCGTGTATGTGTTTTGTGCTCGGCTGATTTTCGAAATTACTATCACTGAACATTTGGGTGATAATAACATCATTTCAGTCTCTTGGACTCATGTTACGCTCTGTTTGGAAAATATTTCTGTTGGCGTTTTTTCGGCCTGGTGAAATATACAAGGGCATTTTCTTTGAATGTTTTCAATTTTCCTGGTGAAAACAGTGGCTTTATGACAACAGAATCGAAGGGTCATTGTGGTGTAAGCTACAATTTATGGTTTGGATGCCATATGCATGAGTTCTTGGCTAGACATTTGATTTATTTTTTACTTGGAGCACGACAATTGGATCGAAAGGTCGTTGTGGCGTACAACTTTTTGACATTATAATTTCAGGTGAATTGTGTATGTGTTTCTGTTAGGTTGGTCTTTTGAGCTGCTGCCCTGGACTATTAAGGTGATAACAACAGGACAGAAGGAGTGTTGTGGCATTTGGGTCATTTTGGATTTGCTGGACATTACATTGGAAAACATTTGATTAGTAAATGTATATTTTTTCTTTTCTGCTGAACCACGGACTTTATTGGACTGATTCATATACAAACTTTCTAATTTAATTTATAAAGTGCACAGTCAATGGAAAATGTTCTGTCTTTGAATGACACTGTTTATATTATTTGCTTTCCAATTAATAGAAGGTAAGAAGTAGGTTTATCTCAGTCATTGGTCAAAATTGATGTTTTTGAAAACCAATTTAAGTGACATTTTGGATTAGGATCTGATATGAAGAATGCTTGTTAGTGATTTTTTTATAGTGGAACTCTTGCATGTGGAATACATTGTGAATTTATGCATTTTTGCAACTAACATTATCTGACATATATAAGATAGGGGCCTCTGGTTTATGTGTTTAAACTAATTAGATAGACTAATTGGGATTATTTTATAATTGCTTTCAAACTGTATTACTAAATCAGAACCTTTCTTTCCCTTTTGGAAGTATTTACTATGGATTAGGAGACCATATTGCAGAGTTTATCTGCCGATAAAAATGATCTCCAATTATTTGGTATATACGAAGGTAATGGTTCTGACACAGGGGACACTAGGGATCCGGCTGATGAATGCAGAAACCTTTTTTTCACAGTTAACTAAAAGCATGACAAGCTTACGTAATTCAGTTTGGCATCTCAAATTGTTTAAGGCCTACGAGGCCAAAAACATAACTCCTAGGGGCCTCAGAATTAGATTGCAACCTTATGTCAGTAATCCTGACCAAATTTTACATGAACAGTGGACACAAGCAAAGCAGGATGCAACTGTGTCCTTTGTCAAAATACTATCATCTTTTTATAAACGTTCAATACAGATTAATATATCAGAAACTCAATGGATTTGTAATGACATTAAAGTATATGAAAGTCAGAAATGATATCAGGGTTGTCTTCAAAAATTATCTAAGGATCTACTAGCTATGGAAAAAAATCTTAGAAACAAAAAATTGCATACATTTCAAAGGGATTTAAGGGATTATGAGCAGGGCAAACCCTTTGGATTTAAGAAAAATGTTACTTTTTCAGATGGGGAGAACAGGATGGCCAGGCCCAGGAGAAAAAGACCGAGATCAATACTCAAAAAAGCTAAATCCAATTATAGCAGTACTTCAGGGGAGGAATCCTCCACGGCTGAGATGGAGCAAGGGCTCACTCAGGGGTCCCCAGCCCATAAAAAAACAGAAGAATGTTATGGCCCCTTTAGATCTAGGACACAGAGAGGTGGGAGAAAACATAACAAGTGTCGAAAACTTGGAAACATTACTGCAAATAATCATCCTCAAACAATAGAATGTTCTAATGTCCTTAACATTTCTTCTGTTACATTGTCTGAAACTGCCATTAAACTTTCGAATAAGGGATTAACATATGTTCCAGGTTTTCATGTTCATGAAGATTCTATGGTTAAAGATGTTTTGTCATTCTGTCTGCTGTTGAACTTGAAACTATTTTTTGGTTTACAGGATACCTCTCAATTATCTAGTGATTTTAGTTTTAAAAAATCGGATTTTCAACCTCCCATGGATAAATATGTGGCAATTTTTCAAAAATCTGTTCTTAAAGATCTACATTTTCATGGGTATGAGTCTCGTATGTTGGGCCACAATTTATCTGAGGCTGAACAACAAATGCTTCATGAGTTTCAAGATAACCATAATATAGTCATTGTTCCAGCTGACAAAGGAGGATCAGTCGTAGTTATGGACATGGAATACTACTTAACAGATGCCTACAGACAACTTAGGAATGCCTTACATTGTATGCCCATGCCCTTAGATCTGACCAGTCTTTTTAAAAGGAAATTGATTCTTTTTTGGAGTTGGTTGCTGAGGAAGGCATAATCAGTACATCTGTTTTACAACATTTGAAAGTCAATGATCTTCAGAAGCAGATCTTTATTTGCTGCCTAAAATTCAGAAACATTTAGAGAAACCACCTGGCAGACCAATAGTTTCTGGTATCGGCTCACTTACAGAGCCTTTATCAGAATTCTTCACTAGATATCTGCAGCCACTCCTTTTCTTAATTAGATCTAGGATTAAAGATACAACAGAATTTCTTAGAATTATTAGTGATATCCAATTGGAACCTGAGTGGATTTTGTGTACCTTGGATGTTACCGCCCTGTACACAAATATTCCACACTGGGCAGGGCTTGAGGCTCTTCAATACTGGCTGAATAAGGCAAACCTATATCCTTTGGGGTTTGATACTCTGTTAGTCTGTATGGTGGAACATGTCCTCACCAAAAACATCTTTTATTTTCAGAAGGAATGTTATTGGCAGGTTAAAGGTACAGCCATGGGGGCATCTTTCACCCCCATTTACTCTGACACTTTTATGGGATACTTGGAGGATATCCTTATATATGATTCTCATAATATATACTTGAATGATATGGATATTTGGTGGCGATATCTGGACGACTGTTGGCTGATCTGGCGAGCGGATGCTACTTATCTTCTTGAGTTTGTTCAATACCTCAACGATAATAAGTGGGGTATTGAATTTTCTCTTAATATGGACCATCAAGAAATTCACTTTTTAGATGTCAGGATCAGCAAGAATGTGGACAACACTTTGTCTACCCAGGTATTCTGCAAATATCCTCAGTACAACAGTCTCTTGGAAGCTACCAGCTTACATCCAAATCACATTATAAGGAATATCCCCAAATCACAATTCCTTCATGTTAGAAGGATCTGCTCCTCCGAGGAAGATTATGCACATCACAAACAAGATTTGATACACAGATTCAAGGCTAGAGGCTATAAACCTGGACACATTTCATCAGCTTGTAGTTGGGCTACTGGGCAGGATAGGTCACAATTATTGACATATCGTGACAAAACTTTGAAATCAGATAACACCATTAGGTTTTTCATAACATATGGCAGAAATATACATGCCATTCGAAATGCTATCAGTAAAAATTGGAATATCCTTTTGGCCAATGAGGAATTATCTAATATCCTCACTGAGCAATGCAAATTCTCATATCACAGAGGTAAAACATTAGGATCTTATTTTAACCATTATAAATCCAAAACACAGCAGCATCCTAAGTCAGAACAAATAACCATCACAGGGGATAAACTGGTGGGTTCATTTTCTTGCAGACATTGCTCCATTTGTAAATATAGGTATAAATCCAAGGATATTTTGAGCAAAAATACGAAATCTGTGCATAAAAATCAGACATTTTGCCAATTGCAGAACGGATTGGGTGGTCTATTTGGACACCTGTTCCTGTTCCACATTTTATGTTGGCCAAACATCTAGGACCTTCAGAATTAGAATGTCAGAGCATATAGGGGACATGCGGAATAAACATTTGACTAATGCACTTTACAGACATGTTTGTATACATACATCAGCCGTATTTCATTTTTGCATCATTGATAAAATACGGGGTGATAGATCACAAAAACAGGGTTGGCACAGCATATTGAATGACATGGAAAAGAGATGGATAATTAATTTAGGGGCTCTGTTCATACCAGGTCTTAATGATCATTTGTGAAGACATTAAGGACAAGCTGGTATATTTTTTCATATTTGTTATTCATGTTTTAGTGTGAATAACTATACACTTTTTAATGTTATACAGGGTCTCTTTATTGTTTCCATACATCCTTCTTTGGTCAAATGTCTGTGCCTTTAAATGACTATTGTGTGCTTAACTCTTTAATTAATTAATTATCTAATGAATGCTGACAGTATAAATTAATGTTTTGTTTTGTGGAATGGTAAATCACTGATGAAGGCTGAATTGCCGAAACCGGTTTGATTTTTCTTTGAATAAACTGTGTATTTCACTCTTTTGGTGCTGAACCCATTTTTTGAATTGCAGCAAGGAGGTGCTATGTCTAAGAATATCTGATGTTCTGAGGATCTTGAGGCAAGTAAACCCAAATTAAGCAGCTGGTCCTGATAATATTATGGGAAGGGTTCTAAGAAACTGTGCTACCCAATTGTCCACTGTACTAACAGATATAGTCAATGCATCCTTGCAATTAGCCATTGTACACAGTTGCATCACAAATATGACAATCATTCCCTTACCCAAAAAATCCCATCCAACAAGCCTAAATGATTACCAGCCAGTTGCTCTTACATCAACAGTAATGAAGTGTTTTGAGTGGTTGATCAAGAACCATCTCTTCAAGCCTACCTGCAACACTGGATACATTGCAGTTTGCTTATAGATCAAACTGCTGCATGGCTGATGCAATAGCTATAGCACTTCATGAATCCTTGGTACATCTAGAGAACAAGAATTGCTATGTCAGAATGCTATTCACTGATTTTAGTTCCACCTTTAATACTGTCATGCCCCAGAACCTGATATCAAAGCTGATCCAGCTGGGCATCAACCCCCCCTCCCCCCCATGTAACTGAATACTGCACTTTCATCAACAGACCCCAAAAAGTATGTGTGGGAAATAACAGTTCAATCAGTATTACACTGAGCATGGGTGTCCCTTAGGGCTGTATCCTGAGTCTTCTGCTTTTCACCTTGTTGATGCACGACAAGCATGAATCCAACAAAAATCATCAAGTTCGTGGATGATACCACTGTCATAGGTCTTGTCAGAAATGGTGAAGAAACAGCCTACAGGGATGAAGTGGAGCATGTGATAGGCTGCTGTGACAGCAACAATCTGGCCTTAAATGTAATGAAGACCAAAGAATGAATAGTGGACTTCAGGAGGACTCAGGAGTTACATCAACCTCTGGAAATTAAGGGGGTGGCAGTGGAAATAGTCAAAAACACCAAGTTCCTGAGGGTGCACATCTCAAATGACCTATCCTGGTCAACTCATATTAGACACCCAGTGAAGAAGGCACAACAACGTCTGCACTTCCTATGGAAAGTGAGGAAGGCAAACCCATCTTAGTCCATCCTCAAAGCCTTATACAGGGGGACCATCAAAGGCATCATAGTTTGGTATGGTAACTGCAAAGCATCTGACTGCAAGGCTCTCCTGAGGGTAGTGAGGACAGCAGAAAAAAAATCATTAGTTCCTTACTCCCATCCACGGATGATCTGCATGAGACTTGGTGTGTGGGAAGGGCTAGGTAGATAATCAACGATCCCACTCACCCTGCCCATGGCAATTACTTCTACCTTTCCTCAGGCAGGCAGTATTGCAGCTTACACTGCAAAACATCAAGACTGAACAGGAACTTCGTCCCTCTATCCACAAGGCTGAGGAACTTGAATGCCAGGTATCAGAGTAAATAATTAGATCAATATGCCACTTGCTATAAAGTATCAGCTATAGCAATCACTCTAGCAAATTGCTTCAGTAACTGGTACAGTTAGCCTGATTTCTTATGTTATTACTTCCTGAATGTGCAATAGTCAGTAGTGAGTCACCGCTCCATACATGTGCAATATGAACATCAAAATATATCGTACTACAACTGATGAAGTGCAATATTCTAATCAATCACAATGTGAAGTCATAATCTTGCAATACCTACTATTATAACACTGTCTAATGTCTTCCTGTCCAACTGTGGTAATCTATCGTGCTGCTAATATTTTAATTATTACTGTATGTGCATTAGTCTTACTGTCATTCAGACTATGTGTTCATTGTTATGTCTTGCACAGGGATCGAAGCAACGTAATTACATTCAGCTTGCACTGCTGTGCATATCTGATCAACAATAAAGTTTAATTTGACTTTGACTTCTCTCTTTCTCATCTGTTTCTGAAGACTCATTCTTGCTGCATTCAGTAGTCCTAAATCCTTTTCCAGTTTAATTGCTCCTGTTGTTAACTCCCACCCTTCAAGTTCATAGGGCTCCTGGAGAACTAATACCAGACTGCAGCAGATTGCACTTGTCTGCACTGAACTTCAGCTGCCATTCCTTTGCCCGTTCCTTAAAACTCTGTATACATTCCTACTCCACACTTTACACCATGCCATACAGAAAACTAACCAAAGTCCTCTACTGACCCCTACTTTGCCAACTACAGTTAGACACCAGCCCATGGAGGGCCTCACCATTGCAGCCATCCCCCTTTTGTTCAACAGAAGAGATTGTGAGATGTTTCTTCATTCCCAATGTGCTATGCAGCCGATTAAATCTTTTTGAGAATTTGCACTCCTGTAAATATGCAATATCAACATTTAGTGTTTTTAACCATTGACTAAACACTTTACATTTAACCAGGCATTCACATTTACACATTTCAAACTAAAGTACTAAAAGGTCAGAACCACTCAGAGTCCAATGGTCTATTGTGAGCTAGTATACATACGGGAGAAATACCATCCCCATTGTGAGCTTCCTGTACCACTATCCCTAACGTTAGGCAATGAAAACAATACCTCATTTTAGAACCACAGTTAAGAGAAACAAAAGCATAATCCCTGCAGACAGAAAAGTCAATCAGTCAACTTTCTTTTACTCCGCTGCATTTAATTCTTAATTCTTCTTGCTCTTAGGCCAGTGAAGAGTTGTTTAAATTTCTGTTTGCAGCTCTCTGAGTGAAGCTTAAATGCTCCTTTTCCTGCAGTCTATCTCTGCTCATTCCACCATCTATTTGTAGTCCCTTTTTGCTCATTCAGTTGTTGGCGTGGAGTGTAATCTTCATGTCTTCTGAGAAGAGACTCCTATTATAGAATTTACTAGGCCTGTCTGCTGGACTAGACTGCAGCTATTCATCACAGGTATCTTCTGTATTACAAACTGAATGCTCCTACTGTGGGGGTGAGTCAACTGCACATTTTGCAGAGTCGACAGCCACTGTGCATGTCCCAGGGACTTCTGAACTGCCTCTCGGTTCTGAGTGTGCCAACCCTGTGATTCATTTCTTGCTGAGTCAATAAGTGTAGAAAAAAATAGCTATGATTTTGAAACTTAATTTGTAAAGTGGCTGGCCTGGCAACCCAATAAGATAAAAAATTTGCCTTCCTTTGCTGTATAGAAATAATATTCCCTATTCACCAAACTCAGGAACTTAAAATTAATTTGTCAAGTTGTCAAGCCTTTAGAGGGCAAAGGGTACAATGACCTGTTTCTGTTTCTTTAGTGATGGGCCCAGAAGGTTGCAAGTTAAGTGTCTTTGTCAGCTGATCTTGCAAGAACATAGGCAGCTCCACTCTTTCTAGCCTCTCTTGAAGTCAACTAAGATGAAGACTGCACCTCTGCTTTCCATTCTCCTGGTCACTGACCTTATCCCAGAGTCTAGATAGTTCTCATTCTAGCAATGCTATATTATGTCCATGATCTGACCCTCTGCGAGATTCTTCCACAATGACTCCTTTCAGTCCACTCATCCTTTTATTTCAATTGCCAAGTGCTTAAGGATTGTGGTTTTCTTTCAAAAAGGCAGTATCATTCAAGGTTTTGAACACTAAACTACTTACTCCTCTGACCTGACTACTTAATCATTGTGAGGTAGCACTGTAAGCATGAGGCAGTTAACACACTTCCTCAAAATACATAGTACTATTAGGCCTGCTAGAAAAGAGGCAAAAGCTGACTAAAATTTCATATTGGCTGGTACAGACAAAGGTGTATAACAAAACAGGTAGGTTAATAACTTACTCTTGGTTAAACACAAAGGGGTGGGATGTGGTAAAGGATAAAATAATAAGAGTTGTGACTACTGTAATATTTACAAGTGAAAAAAGCAATGTAAAAGTAACAGAAATAAATAGGTTCAGCAAGGTAATCGATAACAAGAAGCAAATTCAAATGTGTTTATTATTTATTTATTTGTTTATTTATTTCACATTTGTTAACCGGGTTGGTGCAACTGAGCACATGTCCTTTTTTAGTGGAGACCCGAGGAGAAAAGCTACTTGGGTACCAACACCTTTTCCCAACGGTTCTTGGAATTCATAAATTCCAACGCCCTGGATCAACTAATCCATTATCCCACCAGGGGTTCCAATATCCTAGACCTGGTCATTACCAACATGGGAGATAGATGCTCCACACCAGTGGTCAACCCACTCATTGGACAGGTCTGACCATAAGAAAATCACCCTTGACATCCACATCTCACCCCCACCCCCAGTAAGGAAACCTCCGTAAAAAAACTTTTCCAAAACCAACTTCTTGCTACTCAAGTCAGAAGTGACAAACTTCATGGCACCCATGCAGACAGGAGCTGAAAGTTCGACTGCTGAATCCTACACTAAGGTACTGTATGAGCACATCTACTCGTGCATGAATTGTGCCATCCCAAATAGAACCAGGACACTCTCCTCCAAAAAAAGTAAGCCAATCTGGTGGTCCCCTGCCATAAACAAAGTATACAACAGAAGGAAGAAACTGTTGCAGAAAAGAGGAAAATCCCAGGATTCAAAAAAACTCCCTTACCAGCCTCAGTAAGAAGCTGAGATCCCTCATAAAAGCCTCCAAAGCTAGTTACGAAAATAAAATTGCCAAAGATTCTAAAGACAACCACAAGGCATTCTATAGTTATATCAAGAATCTAAAAGGCAATGCTCAGATCTGCTCTGAGCTACAACAGAATGGCATTAAATATACTGATCCCAAGGATATTGCCAATATCCTGGCAGATCAATTTAGTTCCAACTTCACCCCCGTCTCACCCCCTAAAAAGCCCATCTCAATACCAAAAGATTGCCAAATTCCGGTAATCACAGCCACACAGGTAGAAACCGCACTCTCCAAAGCAAAAATACAGCATCCATGGGACCAGATGACATCTTGGGCTGTGTACTACATGAACTACAAAATGAACTGGCACCTCACCTAAGTGTCATGTTTAATCATAGCCTCACCTCAGGTTTCATGCCCACTGAGTGGCACACAGCTACAGTTATCCCACTCCACAAGGGGGGATCCACCTTGGACCCCAGGAACTACCGTCCCATCAGTCTGATGAGCCTGATCTGCAAGGGCATAGAACCCATTATCATGGAACTTATAAATAAAGACATTGGCAACCTTGAAACACTGGACCCCACCCAGTTTGAGTTCGTGAAGGGCCGATCTTGTCTCCTGAACCTGATTTGACTTCTTCGAATCAATCTCCAGAGCTGCGGACGTGGGTAAGGTAGTCCACACAGCCTATCTGGACCTCACCAAGGCCTTTGACACCATCCCCTACTCTGGAATCATAGATAAACTTACTGATCTGGGCATAAATCCCTACGTAACTCGAAGGGTTGCCAACTGGCTTACTAACAGAACCCAGACTGTAAAAGTAGCCAACTCCAAATCCAGCTCCAGACAAGTGACAAGTGGAGTACCTCAGGGTTCAGTCCTGGGACCGCTCTTGTTTGGCATCTACTTCTCTGAAATACAGGCCAACACTAAGGGACTCTGGCTAACAAAGTTCACAGATGACTGCAAACTGGGAGCCATTATTGAATCCCCAAATGATGTGGATATTCTACAAAAGGGCCTTACAGAAACAGATGCTTGGTGCCAGAGCCATGGGCTCAAGCTTAATGCCAAAAAATGTGTAGTTATCCCCTTTGGGAAAAAACATGTACCCTTAAATTACCACATAGGTGGCAGTACACTAAATACCGAAAGTGTGATGAGAGACTTAGGGACACAGGTGGACAGTGGTCTCACGTTCGATAACCACATCGCCACAACAGTCAGGAAATCCTTCTATGTGGCACACCTCATCACTAAGGGCTTTTGATCCAGAAAAAAGGAGGTCATTGTCCCACTGTACTCATCCCTCATTAGACCCATTATAGAGTACAACGCCCCATTTGGTATGTACCTCACAAGACATCTGCAACAGCTGGAAAGGCTGCATAAATACCTCACTAAAAGAATCACAGGCCTAAAGCAGATGTCCTATGCTGACTATCTAAAAAAACTCCAGCTATACTCTGTGGCATATCGTCTACTCAGAGGAGATCTCTGCTTAACATACAAGGCCATGTCAAACGCTGAGGTTTTAGACATGCTCCACTTAAAGAAATCCCAATCTCTCAGAGCCACACACTCCAGGGATCTAAACCTTGTCATCACAATGAAGAAAACATGCTGGAGGGATAGGTTCCTGATCCAGAGACTCCCCATACTCTGGAATAGACTGCCCATACATGTCAAGCAGAGCACCTCCTTGGCCCTCTTCAAAAGGAACCTTGACAATTGGATGGGAGATGCTAGACAGGGGTCCAGGGAAGTAAATATTGTGGGAAGAAATATCTGGGGAATTGTTTGGCTAGGCTTGTATAGGCCCTAGGATTGATAGCCTAGTACCAGCCTATGAACCTATAAAAGTAATTTTTACAACAATAACACAGTTACAGTATTAATGAGATAACATACATTACAGTAACAATGCAGCATAATTGTTGACATATATAGGGATATTATATGTCTAGGGGCAAATCCAATTTTTCTGGAAGAAGTATTTTAGTTCTTTTTTGAAACTGTTTGTTTGTGTGATGTTATGGAAGTTAGAGGGGAGGTTGTTTCAGACTTTTGTTATGGATGATTTATATAAGAGATTGTCTATGCTCATTTTGGGTATGCATGTTTCTAGACGTTTATCTGTACTGCGAAGGGGACGGGGGGGGGGTAGTAAGTAACTATATTGGAGAGAGAAGGCCAAGAAGTGGGTTTGTTTAGTATGAGGTGGGTTATATGTAGTTGTGATAGATTTAGATGGTGGGAGAATTCAAGCCATTGTAGCTTATGGAGAGCTATGCAATGGTGCATATGGTTAGGTCAGTTGGCTGCAAATTTGGCAATTTTATTGTAGATTTGTTCAAGCCTGGAGAGTAGGGAGGACTGAATGTTGGTAAGAACTGGTGAGCCATAGAGGAGGCTTAGAAGGAGATATGCTTGGACTAGGGTGTATCTAGAATCTGCAGAGAGAAATTTTGAATTGCGGTATAGCATGCAAAGTTTTTGGTTAGTTTTTTTAATTGATTGGTGAATGTGCTAGTCAGATTTTAGTTAGTCGTCTATAGTCATTCCTAGTAATTTTGTGTGAGTGTCTACATTTATGATGGTATTATTTGGCGAAGAGATACAGAAAGTCGTTTTTAGGTGGCCATTGTTCTTGGGGAGAGAGAGAAGTCGCTTTGTTTTTTAGGGGCTTAAAATAAGCTAATTGTCATTTAGCCAGTTTTCAGCAAGAAGGAAAGATCAAATAGCTTCACCCACAATGCTAATGCGGTCCATACCTAACTAGCAGAAACAATGAGGAAAGAGTAGTCTAACCCAGTGGATCCAGGTGCAGTAAGTGGAATAGCAGCACATAATCTAAAATAATTGTTTCATGTGTACAAACACTGAACTCTCCTTGTTAACAAGGAGAAATTAATAGTAGGCACTAAACAGCCTATAATTGCAAAGTACCTTGCTAAGGAAACAGCTCCTATACTTTACAAAGAAAAAAAAGCCCCAAACCAGGCATGTCCAAGGGTCAGCTTCCGGTGATTTCTCCTGTCCACCTGGTGAATCTGGGCATACTGGGGCAATGCAGCAATTGCCTCATGTACACAGACAACCCTCTCCTCCTACCACCCAACACTACAACCTGTGAGAGATGCACTTACATAGCCAAAATGGAAGCAAAGCTCTCTCCACCCAAGATTGTGCTAAACAGTCAAGAGGAGAAGGTTAACACCCACACTACACCTCAAGCAACACATAGCCCTCCTAAACCCACACCACCAACACCCACATATAGCAACACTAAATCCACATATGCAGAGGCCCTTAACTGTAACCTGCCCAAGCAACAAAGACCTCTGAAGCTGAAACGCAAACAAACACCAATCACAACCAATGTGTCACATAGTTCGCAACACCAGTGTGCCACCCAGCAACAGCCCCTAAGGCAAGACAATGTACCTAACACTTTAGTCATAGGTGACTCTATAGTCCGGCACACTGATGTCCCTCTCACCAGGTTGAATAAGGAGAAAATTACAGTCAGCTGCCTGTCGGGTGCCAGGATCCACCACATAACGCATGCACTCAAGTCACTCCACAACAAGTACAAATATGACTCTGTCATTGTCCATGTTGGAGTGAATGACTTGAGACGCACCTCCCTGGACTACATGAAAAGAGACATGGAAGAGCTCTCGGATCATGTGGCCCAGGCAGGTATGACCCTAGCCCTGAGTAGCATCCTGCCTTCGCCCAGAATGATACCACAATATAAGGATAAAATGATTGACTTCAACAATTGGCTAAGCTTATGGTGTCATTCAAAGGGGATCCAGTATCTGTCTGCCTGGGATGACATGATTGACAGACCACGATGCTTTGCCAGAGATGGTCTGCACCTGTCGCCCTGGGATTCAGGTTACTGGCTAAGGCTCTTGCCACCCCTATAGTGCCTTTTTAGGCAAACTTCAAAGGACAAAACCACCACCGTAACAGGTACAAGCATGCAAAATCTGAAGGTAATGCTACTCAATGCTAGAAGTCTAAACCTCAAAATGCACTCTCTCGAGGCACTCCTAAAAATGGAGAACATCGATATCTGTGCAGTAACTGAGACCTGGTTCAAGGCTCCAGAGAGCACCCCTGCAATACCAGGCTACAACTCTTACCACACTTTTCGGCCACCAAACCAGGACCGAAACACGAAAGGTGGAGGAGTGTCAATATTCACCAAGGATATTCACACCACCAGGCTAGTTGGCCAACACAATGTGTCTGAAATTCTCCAAGTGCAACTAACACTAGGTAAGACTGCAATCCAAATTGTAGCTTGCTACAGATCCCCACCATACCCCAAGATTCTCACTACACCTTTCTAAACATACTGGAAAATATTAAGATAGAACCAAACACCCTAATACTGGGTGATTTTAACTACCCTGCCATTAACTGGGAAAACTACTCATGTCCCAACACCTTTGCGCAACGGTTCTTGGAATTCATAAATTCCAACGCCCTGGATCAACTAATCCATAGTCCTACCAGGGGCTCCAATATCCTAGACCTGGTCATTACCAACATGGGAAATCAATGCTCCATACCTATGGTCACCCCCTCGTTAGTCAGGTCTGATCATAAGCTAATCACCCTTGACATCCACATCCCACCCCCACCCCCCAGTAAAGAAACCACCATAAAAAACTTCTCCAAAGCCAACTTCATGCTACTCAAGTCAGAAGTGACAAACTTCATGACACCCATGCAGACGGGAACTGAAACTGCTGAATCCTACACTAAGGCACTGTACGAGCACATCCACTCATGCATGAATCGTGCCATCCCAAATAGAACCAAAATGCTCTCATCCAAAACAAGGAAGCCAATCTGGTGGTCCCCTGCCATAAACAAACTTTACAACAAAAGGAAGAAACTTTTGCAGAAAAGAGGAAAATCCCAGGATGCAAAAACTCCCTTACTAGCCTCAGTAAGAAACTGAGATGCCTCATAAAATCCTCCAAAGCTAGTTACGAAAATAAAATTGCCAAAGATTCCAAAGACAACCACAAAGCATTCTATAACTATGTCAAAAATCTAAATGGCAATGCTCAGATCTGCTCTGAGCTAAAACAGAATGGCATTAAATATACTGATCCAAAGGATATTGCCAATATCCTGGCAGATCGATTCAGTGCCAACTTCACCCCCTCTCACCCCTAAATGGCCCATCTCAATACCGGAAGATTGCCAAATTCCAGTAATAACGGCCACACAGGTACAAAACGCACTCTCTAAAGCCAAGAATACAGCATCCATGGGACCAGATGACATCCCGGCTGTGTACTACATGAACTACAATATGAACTGGCACCTCACCTAAGTGTCATGTTTAATCATAGCCTCACCTCAGGTTTCATGCCCACTGAGTGGCGCAGAGCTACAGTTATCCCAATCCACAAGGGGATCCACCTTGGATCCCGGAAACTACCGTCCCATCAGTCTGACAAGCCTTATCTGCAAGGCCATGGAGCGTATTATCATGGAACTTATAAACAAAGACATTGGCAACCTTCAAACACTGGACCTCACCCAGTTTGGGTTTGTGAAGGGCCGATCTTGTCTCCTGAACCTGATTAACTTCTTTGAATCAGTCTCCAGAGCCATGGACAAGGGTAAGGTGGTCCACACAGCCTATCTAGACCTTGCCAAGGCCTTTGACACCATCCCCCACTCTGGAATCATAGATAAACTTACTAAATTGGGCATTAATCCCTATGTCACCCAATGGGCTGCTAAATGGCTTACTGATAGAACCCACACTATAAAAGTAGCTGACTCCAAATCCAGCTCCAGACAAGTGACAAGTGGAGTACCTCAGGGTTCAGTCCTGGGACCGCTCTTGTTTGGCATCTACTTCTCTGAAGTACAGGTCAACACTAAGGGACTCTGGCTAACAAAGTTTGCAGATGACTGCAAACTGGGAGCCATTATTGAATCCCCAAATGATGTGGATACTCTACAAAAGGGCCTTACAGAAACAGATGCTTGGTGCCAGAGCCATGGGCTCAAGCTCAATGCCAAGAAATGTATTGTTATCCCCTTTGGGAAAAAACATGTATCCATGAATTACCATATAGGTGGCAGTACACTAAACACAGAAAGTGTGATAAGAGACTTAGGGACACAGGTGGACAGTGGTCTCACCTTCGATAACCACATCGCCACAACAGTCAGGAAATCCTTCTATGTGGCACACCTCATCACGAAGGGCTTTTCATCCAGAAAAAGGAGGTCATTGTCCCACTGTACTCATCCCTCATTAGACCCATTATAGAATACAACGCCCCATTTGGTATGTACCTCTCAAGACATCTGCAACAACTGGAAAGGCCTCAGAAATACCTCACTAAAAGAATCACAGGCCTAAAGCAGATGCCCTACGCTAACCGCCTTAAAAACTCCAGCTATACTCTGTCGCATATCGTCTACTCAGAGGCGATCTCTGCTTAACATACAAGGCCATGTCAAACCCAGAGCTGTTGGACATGCTACACTTAAAGAAATCCCAATCCGTCAGAGCTACACGCTCCAGGGATCTAAACCTTGTCATCACAATAAACAAAACATGCTGGAGGGATAGGTTCCTGACCCAGAGACTCCCCAGACTCTGGAATAGATTGCCCATACATATCAAGCAGAGTGCCTCTTTGGACCTCTTCAAAAGGAACCTTGACGACTGGATGGGAGAAAGGAAATTCACCCCAGGGATCACGTCAGTCGCCCTGCTAGACAGGGGTCCAGGAAAGTAAATAATGTGGGAAGAAATAGCCAGGGAATTGTTATGGCTAGGCTTGTATAGGCCCTAGGGCTGATAGCCTAGTACCAACCTATGAACCTATGAACCTATGAACCTATGAACTATAAAGGAAATAGTTTCAGTGCAGCATCAGTAAAGCAGTCAGCCAAGTAATAAAGGTATATTACAAGGGCAACACTGTACTCTCCAGCACAGTTCTTTAGAGCAGTAGCTTTAAATATTTATTTACACAGTAGTAATCAGTGACAAGAAGAAATGCAACAAAAAATGCAATTATCAACTGATATAAGTTACTTTTATATACCATATATTAGTAACAAGCAACACTGCTGTGTTATCTTAAATATTACCAATAGTGAGCAATGTTACCAATGCTGCACATTAGTGAAATATTATGAAAACTTAATAATAGTAGTCAGCAAAGCAAAAGTGAACATTACAAACCAACAATGTGCAACAGAGCAATGTATTTAAACTCAGTAACATAATCAACAGAACAAAAGTGCCAGTCTCAGAAAACTGTCTGCAAGAACTGCAGTCAGTAAATTGAGATAAAACAATTAGTTGTTATGAATTATGTATAGGCAGCATTTGTATCCCAAACGTCATTTGAGATACAGCTTTAGAAACTACAGTGGTGAGTTATGTGACACCTTTGAAAGTAGCTGTGTTTTGCATCTTTTAAAAAAAGAAGTAAACATTTTTTCCATAATTCTCTGAATTTTCATGAAGAATTTAATTGCATCATAGTAATGTGAGCAGTATTATTTAGAAGATCTTAGCATGTTTTAAAGTAGTGTTTATAATGGTTTTGGCAATGTATTTTGAAAAACTTTGTTAAGATGTTGGCTTGAAATTAAACTCTACAAGCAATTTTGCCCTACTTAAGTTGACAGCAGTTTTCTGAAAATAAGAAAAATGGCTTGTAAGGCACTGTGCGTTTGCAAGTTGTAGGTTTCCTGAGTCTGTATTTCAATTTCTGATGCTTCAAGCTACAGATGTTGCTCTGGGAAAAGAACACTGCCATCTTAAAATGTATAGTTTAATTGAGTTGATTGTCTAAAGAAATATATTTTTTAATAATTTATTGATTGTGTTGACCGGGGCAGTGTGCTGATCCACAAAGGAGTAATTTCAGCCACAGCCAGGGAGTTATATGCAAAAATGAGTAACATGATTTAACACATGAAATAGTACATGGCAGTTATAGCAAAACATTGAGGAAATTATCTGCAAATTTCATACTCTAAAAAATGAAGTAGTATGTGATAGCAAAACATCATAGAGAAGAATACATATGATTCAGAACTAAAAGGTAATGATAGCTGTTTTTGGATGAAGTTCTGTGGGTAGAGAGTCACACAGCTTGGGTGTTAGCATGGAGAAGGTGTGCTCTAAAGATACAAGAGAGCATTTAGGCATGTTAACTATCTGAGCATTGTTGGACTGACACCATAACTTGTAATGAGTTTCTCTGATGGCGAGCATGTGACTAAATGGATGGTTGGATTCATTAAATAGGGTATTGTAGTATCAATTAAGGAGTAAAAGATCAACTCTTTCTTTGATGGGTGGCCATTTGCATGATGAGGGGTATAACAATGGTGTTTATGCTTTGGAGGAAGCAGCATGGATCAACAGTTTTGATGGAGAGTTTGAAATGTTTCGAGGCCTTTCTGTGATGCGCATGCAAATAAAGGAAGGGCGTACTCAAGTAGCGGTTGCAGGACATTTTTGCAGATGGGCTTTCAACCATCTGGGATGATGAGGTGTGTGAGAATTTTAGCATCCAAAAAGATGTAATTGATTTTGATCTTTATGTTGTTAATATGGAGGGATAAGTTAGTCCCAGGTATTTGAATAGAAGCAATTAAATGCCTGTGTTTTGAAAGCAAGAAGGAAGTGAATGGGAGGCAATTTTACCAAACTGTGGAGTGATCAAAAGATATGAAAAGATATGACTGTTTGTTTTTTTTTTTGGGGGGGGGGTCATCATGAGGTGTTTTTTTCTGGAAGCCAAGATTGTAGATTGCAGAGGGTATTTTGAATTTATGAAAGGAAAGAGTTGTATCTCAATACAAAGTTATATAAGACAACGTCATCAGTCCTAAAAAGGATTGGAGAAAATATGGAGGTCTGAGGGGACTCCTGCTATGATTTGTTGATGAAGTAGGGGTTGTACTAAAGACAAAAGGTTCTTTTGGAAAGGTATCTTCTGGACCATTGTATTATGAAAGAGCTTAACCTGGAGAGTTAACTGAGTAAAGCAGGAGAGTTTGGCTTACAGAGACAAAGGCTTTAGTGAGATCTACAAAGAAAACTGTAAGTTTCCTCTGATTAGTGTCGATACAAATTGTGTCCACAAGGATATAGAGAGCAGGTTGTTTATGTGTGTGCCTTGTGAAACCATGCTGGTGAGTTCAGAAGATGTTCTGTTGGTAGAAGAAGGTAGCATAATAGTTGTAAACAGCTTTTTCTGGCAACATACCTTGGTGTGGAAGAAGTGAGATAAAACAAAAGTCAAAGACTAAAGCAGGCTTTTTAGACTTAGCAGTTGGGGTCAGTATTGCTCTTTTTACATGTTAGGAAACACTTACTCTGTGAGGGTTAGGTTGAAAACATAATGGATATCAGATTGTTTTGCACTTTCAAGAATCATGGGTATAGGCCGTGAGAGCCCAGGGGTGCATTATTTGGTAATGCATGCGACAGTATGTCTGTCTTTTTTTGAAGTTTTGATGGTATGGAGATTTCAAGTGGTTGTGAGAATGGTGTGTATAGGACATTGTGTGTAGTGAGTATTGTTGAATTTTGAAGTTGGTGTCAGTAATATTTAGAAGGAAATGGCTGGATTTTGAGTGTTCAGTGGCCAGGTGGATGTAGCCAGTAGCATGAGTAGATGTAAAAGATCTCACTGCACTTATCAAAATGACTACAGGAAGTTCTCAAGTGTTCTGGTCAAATTTCCCGTTGTTTATATGAATACTACTTTGCCCTGAAAAGAGGCCATTCGTCTAGTGGGACTAACCTGGCCAGCAAAGTGTAAATAAAATAAATAAATAAAAAAGTGTTACAACTGATCTTCTTTCAGAATAGCTTAGGACTAGCAAATGATAGGGGATACCTTGCTGCTGAGAAAGAGTTCTTTGGCTCTACATTATTCTTTCTTTTTTTTGTTTCATTGTGGAGGACTTTATACAAATTGTGGATTTGTGAGTCATGTGTTTGTTTACACATGCCCCAAGCTCTGTCTGCCTGTTTGACAAAGTAGTTGTTGGAGTTACTGAGTGCACCAAGGGAGGTGCATAGCTTTCCATAGTTTATTGACAAAGAATTTGTTTTGTATCACAAAGAGGGTTCAGAGAAGAAGCAGCAGCTTCACTGGCATCATTGATGGAGTGAAACATAGTCCTGTTACTATTTCAAATGACAGACTCAATAAGCTGTGAGTTGCCAGAATTGCTAGTACGTAGTTGATATAGAGTAGGTGGTGATTTTGCCTTTTGTACTGTAATGTGGTCACTGATATTTTTAGGACCAATGGTTGTAGCTATGATATAAATGAGAGTCTGTTGCAGAATAGGAAACCCAGGAGAGTAGAGGTGTTTCTGGGATGGGAGAATCTAGCAGACTTGGTGGTTAATTGATGTAAATCATGATGAGAAATAAACTATCAAGTTCATGTTTGTTATGGCTTAGGAAGCTGGTATTAAAGTCTCACAGCAATAGTGTGTATTTATAACCTTGAGTACACTTGATAAGAGTTTGTATGAGGTTGTGAACACTGGTAAGATAGTCTGGGGGTGAGAGCAAAATAACTGAAGTATTATTTTTCATGACATAGGTAGTTTACTAGTAGTCATTTGGGGCTGCATTTATCATGCGGGGGTGATGTGGCAATGACGGTACCTTGGACTGATGGTAAGGTTAGTAGCCTGAGCTGTTTGTGAAAATCTGGTGTCATGTTCTGTGAATATAACTGAGGTGGTATCTTATGTTATATTTAGTTGCATTTTGTGACAGTATCCTATACCATGATTGGCACCTCTAAAAACAAACTTTACTAATTAATAATAAAGTAGGGGGGTGTGGGGGGGCTTGCCCCCCTGCATAACACTATTTAATGTTATAGGTTCATAGGTTCATAGGTTCATACTAGGCTATCTGCCCGAGGGCATTTATAAGCCTAGCCATAGTTTTGTGGCTTACGCCACCCCTTAGTTTGGAGAAACTATGCCCATTATTTAGCTGTGTTATTTTTTTTTTTTAAGTTTTTTTTTTTATGTTGATTTGTTTAGCGAAAGTGCATAGTCGTCAATATGCACTTTCGACAATATGCACTTTCGCTGAAGTGTATTATCAGAAACACAATTCGATGGATTGTGTTTTCAATAATACAACAGTGACTCTCTATAACATGGTCTTCTTCAGACCCATGTCTCACCACAAACTTGCCAGACGGCAAGCTGATCTCTCCTTCATGGACTGGTCACCCATACTTCACCTGACTCACCCAAACACTCACTAATTAATTCTCTCAGCTTTTCCTAACTCTTCAGAACACTCATTTCCCCATAGTCTCCAGACTATTTAAATATGCCAACACCGAATATCTTGACAAAGAATTGAAAACCTTAATCCAGCTCCAAGATGAAGCCTGGAAAACTTGTAAAACAGATTAATCAGTCAAAAATAGAAAATAATATACCAATTCACAGAATATCACCAAGCAGGCAATCTGTAACCACAAAGTCAAATACCTCAAATCTAAACAAACCACACTCCTACACTATCCCAGACAATTATGACATGAAGTAAATAACATCTCTGGGGCAGCTTCTCCAAAAGAACTTTCCTTGTCATGGCAGTATTCTCACACCTTCTGCCTTAGTGAAACAATTCTCTAGCCTCCCTTCCACACACAACATTCCTTCCTCTCCTACCTAAATAGAGCCTAAACCACCTTGGTGGGTTCACCTATTCTACTTTACGGAATTCACTGTTAAGCAAATCACTCCATTATTTGAACAAACTCCACTTGACTGTCTCTCTCTGGACCAGACAGCATGCATCATTGGTTGGTTTAATACTGTAGAGACCCCCCTCCCTAAAAAAAAAAAAAAAGAAAGAAAGAAAGAAGAAACATATCTTCAGCTTTAGCCTTACAACTAACAGACTGTCTGCAATCTGGAAGTCAGCCTTCAGCAGGCCTTTTGTTAAAGATCTAAAACATTTCTTCCATTAGCCACTACTCATCCATCTCCGTGCTTCTTACCCTTGGAAAATACTTGAGAAACTCCATGCTTCTTACCCTTGGAAAATACTTGAGAAACTAATTTGTAACCAACTTCCCTCATATCTGAAAAAACATAATTTATTTTCTACAAACAACATGGCTTCTAGCAAGTAGGAGAATGCTGACTGCACAATAGACTCTAAGCAACAACATACTCATCAACATAGATAAAATAATTCTCACCGGTATCCTTTTCCTTTGACCTGAACAGAGCCACTGACTTGGTGATAACTCAATATTTCTATCCCACTTCCTAGACATTGGTATCATCATGAAGGCCATGGTTGTTCAAAGACTTCCTGGCTAACAACTCCTTTACTATGAAGACTGGCTCCTCTCTGTGACATGCTGCCTACATTCATTCAGATGTACCACAAGGATCAATACTTGCCCCAATAGATGTACCACAAGGATCAATACTTGCCCCAATAGTCTTTTCCATTTCTATAACTAAGTTACAACTTGACATATCCCACTCCCATTATATGCCAATGACATGGCTATCTATAAATCCAGCCCAGCACAACAGAAAATCCAAACACAGCCACAAACTGACCTTCTGGAACTAAACACCAATGTCTCACATCCAAAAAGCTTCTCTTTAACCCCCCACCAAAAAACAAATGTTATACTCTTTGGTAGTTAAGAAAATACTTTCCTAGGTCCTCAGCTCCCTCAAGCTTTTTGATAAGCACAACAACCTTATCAACACCACCATTTCATTCAAATACCTAGTTATCTGACTTGACCAATATCTTAACTTTCAGGAGTATATTCAAAAACTTAGTGCTATAATCAACTACTTCATTTTTGGGGCTCAGAAACTATCTCACTTCCTTTCATCACCAGTTAAGGTACCTATAAGGAAGAGTGGCCTGCTCACACAACTTGAGTATGTGTTACTCTTGTTTGCCTCCTCATCTAATAAAACACATCAAAGCTACAGATCTTATCTAATAAAATATGCCACTTCATCAGCAATCCTCTTTGCCTTAAACATCTATAACTGGCTGTCAGTACAAGCCAGATTCAACCTACTTCTGGGCTCTCAACACTTCAGAGTAATCTACCAAGATGCCCCTTCACCACTTGCAGTGAAACTTGTCACACACAATCTCCAATGTACAATCTCAGAAGTCAGAGTACAGTAGGCCCTGCTCTCTAAACCCCATCTATTAAACTGCACAGCTCTGACAATAGTTTCCATGTACTTTCTCCAAACTGTGCAATGCCTTCTTCATGACCTTACCAAGCATAACTTTTAGACTAAATCCATGTTTCAACTCAGACAGCATCTATTTGAGCACTACAAATACAAATGCCAGAATGCAGGACATTATCACTTAAAAAACACCACTTTGGACGATGTTAATTCTCTCACACTTCATCCCAGCTATGTCACTACTCCGTAGGTTACCGTAATGTGTCTGTTTTCTGTAAATATTTGCATAGCTAATCAATTACCGTAATGTGTCTACTTTCTGTAAATATGTGCATAGCTAATCGGTTACCATAATGTGACTGTTTTCTGTAAATAGGTGGATAGCTAATCGGTTACTGTAATGTGCCTGCTTTCTGTAAATATGTGTATAGTTAATCAGTTACTATAATGTGATTGCTTTCTCTAAATATGTGCATAGCTAATCGGTTATCGTAATGTGTCTGCTTTCTATAAATATGTGCATAGCCAATCGGCTACCATAATGTGTCTGTTTTCTGTAAATAGGTGGATAGCTAATCAGTTACTGTAATGTGTCTGCTTTCTGTAAATATATGCATAGTTAATCGGTTACCATAATGTGTTTGCTATCTGTAAATATATGCATAGCTGATCAGTTACCGTAATGCGTCTGCTTTCTGTTAATACGTGCATAGTTAATCAGTTACCATAATGTATCTGCTTTCTGTAAATACATGCATAATTAATTGGTTACCATAATGTGTCTGTTTTCTGTAAATAGGTGCGTAGCTAATCTTGCTCCTTGCTCACTGTTATCTTACAACATTTATATTTTTCAGTCCTTCTGTCTACTTGGAGTCAGTCACTTTACCATTAATTGTATCTTGCTTTTTCCTCTAAACACCTGTGTTACCCCCTACAATTTCTGAGGCTAATCCTGCTTCTCACTCTTTTCTTACCACTCCTCTGATTCCACTTTTTTGCTTGTGAAATATGCGCCTCAACATGACGTAAGATTTGAACATGCTGTCTGCCTTTTTATAACCAGTTTGTTTTCCCTTTGTGCTCTAGTGTTAATTGTTATTTGTCATTACTATTTTGAATGTAACCCAGGCTGAGTCTGCAATTGGTCGGGTCTATATTATGTGATCGAACAGTGAAATGTTCGAACACGTAATAATCGACCCCTATATGTCGAACCGTCAGAATGTCGAACAGTTCACTGGAGATCTCCACACAGTGTGGACATGGAAGTTTTCCATTGTCTGCACTGTAGTGCAATCTTGGAGTTGGTATATTTAAGTAGCGGGGGCTGTGGGGGGTACAGGGATGCTTGCCCCCCTGCTTAGAGCATTTTTATGGTTTGGGTGTTTGTATTTATTTATTTTTTTTGCCATTCAACATTACTGCGTTTGGACATTTAGGGGTCGATTATTACGTGTTCGAACATTTCACTGTTCAATCACGTAATATAAACGCCAATTGGTCATGCTGTGATCGGTGCTCTACCCTGGTATCTAAAATGTAAATACAATAAAAAAATAAAAAAATCTGAATCCTTTTGCCTGGTACTTCACACTACACTTAACTATATGGTCTGGGTTTTGTTCACATGTTACAATACCTAACCCATAATGGGAATAATGAAATGTATTCTCAATGTATCTGTTTATATTTTTTACCAGGGTAGTGCACTGACCTCAGTGAACTATTTGTAACCACCTACAATGTGAATAGAACCATATAAGAAATTACCAAAACCTATTTACAAATACAAGTACATGCTAAAAACATGTATGTATTTATAGATGCAAGAATATGCTGCAACATTAATTCAAGAAGCAGTTTTTAATGTCAAAACATGGATGTAAAAATGTAATCATGGAATCATTTGGAATGATTCCATTTGGACTTTTTTCAGTCATTAATTTGGATTTTGAATCACTTGGTAGTAACTGAGTTGCTTGCCACATAGATCAAATGAGGAATAACATAAGTTAAAAATAGGGAAAGTTTTTCAAAAAAAATGTGATTATGTTGTTAGTCAGAGGAATATGTTAGTTAGGGATTGCTTCTTGGATGCAAAACCAAATAAATAAAATGTTAGGGCTGGACACCCCTCTCTCTTCTCCAACCATCACTTGGATCTTCCTTAAGTTTTTCTTCAACCTTTCTGAATGGATGCAGCCATTTGGGTAAATCACATTCCAGTTAGGTATGATATCACATACTTTCTTCCATGTTGTGACAGCTTATATTTTGTCTACCTCTATCTTTAGGCTTACAGGAACCAGGTAAAAACGTAATGTTAAAGTATAGTGGAGTGATGTTCTACTTGGTATGCAAGTTAGCTGTCAATCTGTATCCATAGGGGAGACTGCTGTAGGGGGAAAACAAGATTTGAGGTGGTTGGATATAGGTAAAAGAAAGTGTTTTATCTTACCTGCAGTATAGTGCTTTTTTTCCATGGTTTTGATTTCATGAGAACTCTTGTCTGTCTTTCTTTCCACACAGACACAAGCACACACACGTGTGTGCATGCGTAAAATGAATGTGTGCATGTATAGTTTGTCTTTTAAATTTGTATTTTTTTCATTCCAGAATGAGACACGTTTGCCTATCATGTACCATTAATCATGACTAAATGTTGCATTGTGCATCCACTTATAAGTTTAATAAACACATTCAAAAACAGCCTCACTCAAAGAGATCTGCAAAACCTTCATCAACCAGCTTGGTTAAGTCATGCAGCTCTTTATGTCTTTCATAATATAACACAGGATATATAAAAGCTGCTGAAGTTAAATTTATGAGTTTCTGAAAAAAAGTGCTGAAAGAAAACATATTCTGCATTGCTTTACAAATGGTGAGACACAGTCTGTACTTATCTGAGTTGATGTCCTTGGCATTGGGGACATTTTTTAATATTATTATTATTTTTAAGAGTACAGGAATAGAATTCGCACAGCAGCCAAGAGGCTCACTTGATTGCTTTAATGATCAGCTTCTCATGTAGTGATGTTAAGAAACATGCCATCCTGTTTGTTTTCTCTCAGTTAATAATGAGGTGCATCTAAGATCTCAACAGGCCTGTGGGAGTCACAGTAACCCAGCAAATATGTCAAGGGAAAAGCCAATAAAAGTGGTGTGTGTGCTTGCTCACTGAACCTTTGGCTGTCAATTTGCTGCCCCTAAGAAGCTTTCTGTCATTAGCGGACTGGAGAAACAAATGAGGCCAATTCTACCACCCAGCTCCCACCTGATACGTCAATAGGGTACAGAATTCCAAAGAATGGCAGGATAGATTTCCCTGTCAGCTTCAGTAATAAAGGAGATAAGATGGGTTTTGCAAGTTGCAGACTGTTGTGTAGTTAATGTAAACTGTCCTCAGTTTGGGGGGGGGCTAGTCAAAAAAGGTATAGATAGTAGTAACTACGTTTATGATATTTAAGCCAAGCAAAACTTCTGCATTTTTTTATCATATTTTAGTCCAGACCAAGGATACTTTAAACCCCACAGCTAAATATTGTAATATGATCATTATGTCACTATGTAGCTGCAAGTTACTACATAATTACATGATGAATACAGGTGTGTGTGTGTGTGTGTGTGTGTGTGTGTGTGTGTGTGTGTGTGTGTGTGTGTGTGTGTGTGTGTGTGTGTGTGTGTGTGTGTGTGTGTGTGTGTGTGTGTGTGTGTGTGTGTGTGTGTGTGATTTACTCAGTGCACATTGCCCACACAGCTGCATTTTTATAGATGTTACATTTCCTGCATTGGGTTCAATTTCTTTTTCTGTTAGTTTCATATTTATTTTTTATTTATTTTTATTTTTTTTTATTTATTTTTATTTAACATTTGTTGACCGGGAATGTCCGACTAGGTTCCACAGAGCCTGTTTTCAGCGGAGGCCCGGGGAGAAATGCTCCAGATGCATGTCTTTGGAATGGAATGGAACTATTTAGTTACATATTTATTTAGTATGAACACTTTAATGCATTAAGCCTTCTCAGTTGCTACTGACTGCTACAGTACTAAACATAGTATATTGTGTTTGTGTGTGTGTGGTGGAGAGGGGCTTCTTTCCTGTAGAGATTACATGTGTTAAAAAATAATCGCTGTAGGTCATTGTGTGCTGCAAGGCTCTGTTGCTGGCTAGCTGTCATCTAAATTGACCAGTCTGTTTTCTGTTTTATAACATGCTGATTGACATATAGAGATACTATGGCATGCATTGTGTCCAGTGCCTAACCCTTACTTCTTTGCATCCACACTGTTCATAGATGCAGTGCTACTCATGGATCTAGTGCCTGACTTCTGTCAATGGATATTAATATATAGTAGGTTAAACTACATCACCACCTGCTAGGAAGGCTGGCTGCCATATGCCTACTGGGCACTGAATCCAGCCTTCAATACAGTTCTTTAATGGTGGGCACACTTATCAAACTCAAATCACTTGAACTGCAGTCAGGAGTCGTCATGTCATCCCAGAGATCCAGAACTCCATAAAACTTGATGCTGTGCCACAGAGACAGAAGTCATGTGTTATAGGTTCTGTTCCCATCTCATTGTTTAAATAATACATCTTGGTGCCAGCTAACAGAATGGATTTTATTAGAAAAAAAGCACAGTTAATGTAATATATTCAGCAAATTGTCAGGCTTTACATTTCCTTTAATGGCGAGCATTTTAGTAGTTCAGTAGGGCAACATAACACACTAAGGACAAATGTAGTTATTTTCTTTATAAAAATTACTATTATTATGCTGGTGTATCTGCGTGTGTGTGTGTGTGTGTGTGTGTGTGTGTGTGTGTGTGTGTGTGTGTGTGTGTGTGTGTGTGTGTGTGTGTGGGTGTGTGTGTGTCTGTGTGTGTGTGTGCGCGCGCGCGCATGTGTGTTTTGAACAGAAATATCCTCTGGGCAGAAACCACTTTTCAGATGTGTCCTGTGGAGAAAAGATTCAAGACTGCCAAGACTATGGAAAAAATGCTTTATCTTAAACAAGTATATTACAGAATAAATACATAATCCTGCACAAACCATTTTATAACACATTAATCAATACAGCCAGGAGAAATTAGATGAGCATTAAGACAAAAGACATCACAGCATGCACACAGAGTGCAGTATGCTGCTATAGTAGGCACAGTCACAGCAAATAGGGTGCTGATATGTATAACACAACAGGAAGCATTTTTGTCAATATATTAGGACAGGAGTTCAGATTTTAACAGGAATATCACAATGTTGTATTGTATAAGACATGACTCTGAGGTTTTGATGACCTTTTTATTTATAAAGATGGTGCAGAAATGGGAAGATTTGGGAATTAAAAAATACCGCACTACCAGGTGATTTTCTTTTTCAAGTGACTCTATAGTAGAGAACTCCATCTAGTTAAATAATTTCTTAACTATTTCAATAGCAGGTAGTTCCAAATATTAGATATACTAGAGAAGTGGGATGAGTCTAATACCTAGGAATCCTGGGGCATAGAAGCTAATCTGATTTCTATTTTTTTTCATTTGCATCTTTAATGTAAATATTTCAAATTTCTCTGTATTTTTTATAGATTTGGCCTAAACTAAACTAAAAACATACATGGTCGCATTTTCTTCCACAAAACAATGTGTGCATAAGCTTCAGTAAAGGGGAGTCAAACACACAGCCCACAGGCCGCATGCGGCCTGCCACACTCCCACATGTGGCCCATAGCACACCTGCCGCACCAGTCCCAGAGTTGGCCTGCCCTCCCAAACACAGCAGGGCCACCAGCTGAGCAACCTTCCAAGAAACCACAACTCATCACACTCTCATCCTGTCAGCATTTCAAATCAGTCTATGAATAAATGCATTCACTGACTCACTCTGATCACTCACCCAAACAGTCTCTTCAGCTTTCATACATGCATTCACTCACTCACTCACTCACTCACTCACTCACTCACTCACTCACTCACTCAGACTGCTCACCCACACAGTCTCTTCAGCTTTCATGATTGCATTCACTCACTCTCTCTCTCCTGTCTCTCACACACAGTCACTCTGCTTTCATACATACATTCACTCACTCACTCACTCGATCGCTCACCCACACAGTCTCTTCTTTGCTGTCCCTAGCCCAAACATACCTCTCACCTGTCTGGAATTTCACAGAATGTCCAGATGTCTGCCTCATATTTTGGTCTGTTCTTCATAAAATGTGTAGTTTTCTCAAAAACCGTTGAGAGTTACAGCCAAACCTGTTTGTGTGTGTGTGTGTGTGTGTGTGGGGGGGGGGGGGGGTAAAAGGCCCATGACAGGCAATGAACGCAGCAAATCAGTGTCCTCAAAGTGAATGGTGTGGGATAGTTGGAAGGTATCCCATAAACTGAAATGTAGGCTTGTTTTAAAAAAATAAGCAGGTACTTGTACTCAATGCAGTGGCCAGTCCTGTGCTTTTTGATTGCATTGCAGCAGGTTCTGGTTATTGTTTTGGGTAGCTGTCACAGAGCAATCTGTCTGTGGGCAGTAGTTTTGCTTTGTCAGTTGGAATGTTAGATTGAATATATATAAATATACATGAAAATACTTTGAATCCCTTCATCATGTTTTCAAAGAAAAGAACAATTAATGAAGAGCATTGTGTGGTGGAGGAAAAGTGGAAAACCTTGTACTTTTTTGCTGAAGTGAATGGAAAACCAACCTATTTGATTTGTAAGCAAAACATAGCTGTGGCGAAGGAATAGAACATTCACAGGCATTACACAAGTATTCACACTTCAAAGTGTGATGAATATAGTGGAAATATGCGTGAAAATAATGTTAGGGAGTTGGAACAGTCACTCAAAAAGCAGCAGTTACTGTTTAAATGTGTTCATCAAGCCAGTGATGCTGTAGCTCAGGCAAGTAATAGGACTGCACAAGAAATAGCTGCATCATCGAAGCCTTTTTTAGAGGGGAACTTTATAAAGAAATGTATGGTGGAAGATATTTGCCCTGAAAAACGTCAAACATTTGCAAACACAAGCCTTTCAAGAAATACAGCTGCAGATAGAATTAGTGAATTATCAGAAAATCTTAACAGTCAACTGAAAGAAAAAGTTGCTAAATTTGTTGCATTGTCTGTAGCAACTGATGAAAGTACAGATGTAAGTGACACAGCACAACTCGCAGTTTATATACGTGGTGTAGATATTAATACACAGGTAACCGAAGAATTTGTGGAACTGGTACCAATGGAGGGAGCAACAACAGGGGATGATATATTTGGGAGTTTGGTAGGTGCACTACATAAAATAGCTGTAGACTGGACAAAAAATGTGAATCTGGCTACAGATGGAGCACCTCAAATGGCTGGTAGAAAAGTTGGCATGGCAACAAAGTTAAAGGAAAAGCTACTAGCTATGAACTCAGACCATCAAATTCACAGTGTCCATTGCATAATTCACAGAGAAGTGCTTTGTAGTAAAACATCAAAGATGGATCATGTCATGGATGTTGTTATTAGGGCAGTGAAGTTCATACACACATGAGGCCTGAACCACAGACAGTTCAACAGCTCATTGGAGGAAATTCACACTCACGGTCTGCCATATCACACTAATGTTCATTGGTAAGCCAAGGGGTTGTGCTGAAGGGGTCTATATTATAACATTGAATTCTACAAAGATCGAATGTTATAATATTGACCCCATAATGTCGAACGCTGAAAACAGCGAAGGTGCAGGACACCGAATTCTTTCCCAGGGAAAGAACTCGGTGGGCGGTTGCTGTGGCTTCTCTGTTTTCAGAGTTTGATATGTTGGAACATTATGGGTTAGGTTCAGGTAAGTGTGCGATTGTATGTTGGTTAGGGTTAGGGGGCAGGTTAGGTGAGTTAGGATTAGGGCACGGGTCCGGTAAGTGTGCGGTTGTGTGTAGGTTAGGGTTAGGGGGCGGGTTAGGTAAGTTAGGATCAGGGTGCGGGTGAGGTGAGTGTGCGATACGGACGGACCTTAGGGTTAGAGTTGGGTTAAGGTAAGTGGATAGCTAATAGTGTATGTAAAGTTTAGTTTAGGTTTAGATGTAGGATTTTAAGTGTATGTGAATGGATTGTTGTTTTTTGTGTGTGTTTGTGTTATGTGTATGTTTCTCGGAATAGCAAATTTTTTTTCCTGGGAAAAAATTCCATATTCTGACTGTTCGATGTTTTCGGATTTCGGTGTTTAGGGTTCGATATTATAACATTCGATCTTTGTAGAATTTGATGTTATAATATAGACCCGTGCTGAAGCACTTTTATAAATTAAGAAGTGAAATATAGAGGTTTATGCATGAGAAAGGAAGAGATGTGCAGGAAATGAAAGACAATGAATGGGTTCAAAATCTAACTTTCATGGTAGATATAACAGAATGCGTGCATTACCTGAATACAAGGCTGCAAGGTTGCAATAAATTGGTGACATATTTAAATGACTCTATTTGTGCCTTTGAGTTGAAGCTTAAACATTTTGAATGCCAGCTAGCAGCAAGTAATACTGCACACTTTCCAACTCTGAAGTCCCTGCAAGGCGCACCTGAGTTTCATGGTGATATCAACACCAAAAAGTACTGCACCAAGATTTCCAAGTTAGTGAATGACTTCAGAGAAAGATTGGCAGACTTTAAAAACCTTGAGAATGACTCTCCTATTTTCTGCAACCCTTTCTCTGTTAGTGCTGATGAGGTACCAGAGCAGCTTCTGTAAGAACTAATTGAGCTCCAGTGTAATTCAGAGTTGAAGGATACATTTTCAAGTGTTGATATTGGCACATTTTATCAGTATGTTGACCCAACATATCCCCAAATTAAATGTTTGGCCTCAAAGATCATGTCAATGTTCGGCAGTACCTATGTCTGTAAACACCTCTTTTCTGTGATGAACTTGAACAAGTCTCGACTCAGTTCTCAACTTACTGATGAACATCTCAACTCAACACTGAAAGTAGCCACTGCTCAATCCTTAGTGCCAAACACTGATGCACTTGTGCAGGCCACAAGGTGCCACGTTTCTGAGACAAGTAGTACCAGGAATTAAGGTAAACAACTTGATTTTTCTTGGCTAAATTGACCTTTCTTTATTATTATTGTTATTATTACTATTATTATTATTAGTATTATTATTATTACTATTATTATCATCATCATCATCATCATTATTATTATTATTATTACATTACTCCCCTAATAAGTGGTCTCGATCTGATAATTATCTGGCCCGCATACTGTATACTCTGATGAAATGTGGCCCACTGGGGTAAATGACTTTGTCAACTCTGCTTTAATACTTGCTAGACTGCTTTCATATCATTCTTTTTCCAGCTTGTATAAAATCATTGTACACTCACTAACAATTTGAAAAGTTTTGAGAATTTTCTCTAGGTTTGCTTATTGCAGATTTGTATAAATACTATTTTGCTTTTCTTTTTATTTTCTTGAATTACAAAGGTACGCACACAGAATACATATGCATTTTGGGTACGTATGTAACAGTCTTTTCATTTTAAATTTTGTTCTGGGGAAAGTGGCAATTATAAAGAATTCTGGATCTTGTGCAACTCCATGTCCAAAGCTGGGAGGGATATCATTACATGGGCTGTAATGTTCTCTGTAACCACCACTCTAAGCACAGTGAAATACTTTAAATTTTTCCCAGACTACTAGGCAGTCAATCAGTGAGTTAGTCTAAGGATGTGCTCATCGGAAGGAAGTACTGCCAGGGAAAAAAACTAAAAAAGTAAAAACACCTTAAATTTGCCATCTCTCATCCTACCATGACTCTATAATATGTCTCAGCACCTCTCCAGCTCTGTCCCAACCACCTATGTATACTTTCCTCCCTACACCCTCCACATGTTGCACCAAACCTTTTTAATGGCACCCCTCACTTTTAATCCAAATATAGCCTTATTAACTCCATTTCAACTCAAGCCAAAACAAAATTAAGTGGAAAAATACTTTCCAAAAAACAAGTATCAATAATTCCCCAATATACTACAAATCTTTCTAGGAGGAGACATTCACCCTAATCCTGGCCCCACCCATCACAATGAACATCAAGACAATTATCTTCCAAACAATACTCTAACCTCACAGTAGTCAATCTGCAACAATAGTAATCTGACTTTTGTTGACATAAATGTTAGCATAAGAAATAAAACGTTTGAACTACATACCTGGATTATCTAGCACAAGGCTGTTATTCTCAATACAACTGAAGCTTGACTTAAACCCAGCATAAATAACTCCAAAATTACACCTTCCGGCTATAATATAATCCGTAATGACTGTATAAAGAGGAAAGGTTGTGGTATTACTTTAATATTTCATAACAACTACCACATTTCCCATTACAGCAAACCAATAACATAATTCAATTCAGCAGAGCTTCTTATTACTTTCCTGAAAATAAACAATTATAAGCAAATTTGTATTACTGTCCCTTACATCCCTCCTGGTGACAGTATAGCTATGCTGGAAGATATCCTGCACTGGACACCCATAACGATTCCACAAGAAAAAGTACTACTAGGTGATTTGAATGTCAATTGGTTGGATGCAAACTCTAACTCACCTACATCTTGAATGAACTTATATAGTTTCACAATAGCCACACACATTGTAGGAAGGCATCAAATTCCCTATTAGACTAAATCCTAGTATTTCATGCTATTAAATATACCACCATAGGTACAATCTCACACACTCTCAGTGATCATCTCCCAATCTATACAACCAAACATCTTACGCGTCCATTTAAACCACGTGTTTATAAATCAACACGCAGCCTTTCCAGGTTTAACTGAGAAATGTTAAATACTGCCCTGTCATCTATTAACTGGAACATCTAAAAATCTTCCCTTTATATGATGCTGTAAATGAATTCAGAACAACTTTTCTGAATATCCTAAATAGCCTTGTACCTCCCAGAAGGAAGAGAATAAAAACAAATAGATCCGAATGTTTGTCTAAAAACAGTAGAATGCTAATGCGGGTAAAGAAAGGGCATGAAAACAATATGAAAACTTCAGAATGTGTTGAAATCATAATAAAAATCAAATAAATGCAGACAAAAACTATACTATAACAACTATAAGTATAATAACAAACAGATCCATAAAACATTCTGGACAGCTATTAAAGAAACCTTGCATCCCATCCAAAAATGTAATCCTAACCCCTTTCCCAATAGCATCTCTAACTAAGAATTCCCCATCTAATTCTAACCATGTCCAACAGTCATGTATTACCACATCCAGTTTAACCTTCAAACTTGTGCCCACATCCTATATAAAACTATTCTTAATCAAACTCAAAGCATGCTCTACATCAGCTGATGATCTTCCAAGTGAGTACCTTAAAGTAGCAGTCAATAGCATTGCCTATCCTGTCTCAATCCTTATAAATAGGTCAATCCAGGGGTCTTACATTCCGTCTCTCTGGAAAAAGTCATATATTCTTCCTGTGCACAAAAGTGGAAATTTAACAGACATTACTAATTTTAGACATGTAGCAGTCTTAACCCACCCTCTCCAAAATACTTGAAAAAATTATTCAAAAACAGTAAGAACTTATATCCCCTATGCAACATGGCTTCTGTCCTCCCCATAGTACTAACACTGCACTTTTATCCTATACAGATGCTGTCAAAAAAGCAAGGGATAATAGCAAACTAGTCTCTTCCTTATTTCTAGACTTATCTAAAGCCTTTGACATAGTCTTTCACAGCAAACATCTACTTCAAATGTCCTCATTATGTCTCTCTTAGCCCACTGTTCTATCATTCAAAAGCTACCTATCCAATAGGTTTCAGTCAGTGAAATGGCACTCCACCCTTCCTCCATACCTCCTAGTCACTTCTGGTGCACCACAATGTCCTTGGTCCCCTCCTCTTTAGCAATCACACCAGCACCCTCCACACATTCACACAATAGGCATCTCTAGTACAGTATGCAAATGACTCCACACTTACTTGCACATTTGACAACATGGCACATCTCGAAAAAATTACTCAGGAAGCTGTAACAGACACTGAAACATGACTTTGTAATTCACAACTCATGCTCGGCCCTAAAAAAACTAAATGACTACTTTTTTCTTCAAATCTGTCTCTCATGAAAAAACAGAATTTAAAGTCCTCTCTCTTGATAATACAATCATTAAAGTCACTTATCATAGCAAATCATTAGGGATGATAGCGAATGATGATCTTAAACTCAACCTGCATATACAAATTTGATTAGAAAAATTCATGAAAAACTAGGTTTGCTTTACAGAGCCAAAAACTTTCTCATCAATGCAACCAAAACTACAGTTGCCACTACTTATCTCCTCCCCACACTTCTTTATGGTGCTCCCATCCTTATAACCTCCAGTCATTATAAAAATCAAAACTTAAACAACACTATAAGTTCATAAGTTCTCCAGTTTGATTCTTGGCTGGGGTGCCTTCTGTGTGGAGTCTGCATATCCTCCCTGCATTCGTGCGAGTTTCCTCCAGGTACTCCGGTTTCTTCCCACACTCCAAAGATATGCGTCTGGAGCATTTCTCCCTGGGCCTCCCCTGAAAATAGGCTCTGTCGTAGTTGGACTTTTGCAGTCAACAAATGTTAAATAAAATAAAATAAAATAAAATGTAACAAAGTCTTAATTTGCAGCAAATACCCCTTTCAGAACCCACTACTGTATTTAGTTAGAACTACCCCATTAGCTAACATATACACAGCTTCTTATCATCTGTGAAATTATCCAGCATCCATCTGCTTTTCCAGCAGTAATATACCATTCTACACAACTATGTTCCTAGTAGGTCATTACAATCCAATGACTGAAAACTCTTGTCTGTCCACAAACCTGTTAAATCTGATGGACATTGTCTGTACTTGTACCATGTTGCCAAGGCCCAGAATTCATTATCTCTGTCCATTAGGTCAATAACCTTCCTCCCATCCTTCAAAACCATTCTGAAAGACTTCCTAGCCAAAAGCTGTCTCTGCTCTTGCTCAACTCCACAATAAATTATGTCCCTAAATATAAACAAATACCTATCCATATTTAACAATATGGCACACCTTGAAGAAATTACTTAGGAAACTGTAATAGCCACTGAAACATGGCTTTATAACTCACAACTCATGCAGATCCTCAAAAAAACTAAATTACTATTTTTTCCTCAAATCCTTCTCTCAGGAAAAAAACAAAATTTAAAGTCCTCTCTTTGATAATGCAACCATTGAAGTCACTTGATGATGATCTTAAACTCAACCTGCATGTATACATTTGCACAAGAAAAAATCATGAAAAACTTTCTCACTAATGCAACTAAAACTATACTTGCCAATATTTGCTGAACGCCACATTAAACTATACCCCTAAATGTGAACAAATACCTATTCATACCTTTCACCTCCTTACTCTCCCTTCTTCATTTACTTCTTTACTTCTATCAGTTTGTTTTCCCTGGCTGTCTCTCTGAATATGCCATAAGTCTGCTTTTCTCTCACCTCATATTGAAATTCCTGTTTGTATTATACTAAGTTATCTTTAATTTTTCTGTAAACTGAATAAAATTTCTCTAAATATTAGATCATGATCATATAACTTGTATCTATACTTAGTCAATGTTTTCATATTATGTCTAATTTGGTGTAATTATTTAAACTGTAGATATTTTTTGTATTATGTTTGAAGATTGTAAAATTATTGTTCTTAAAATGTTTTGTAATACTTTGGAGCTTTTCTACCAGGGCGTCTGCTGAAAATGGGTTCCTACTCAGTCTGACTTTCCCAGTAATAAAATGTTCATAAATAAATTAACTTGTAAAGGGAGGAGGTTACTGCCTCTCACCTGTTCTCAACTACAACTGAATTTTTTTAAAGATAGAGATTGGTGGGGAAGGATGTTTAAGGGGGATGGCAAATGGTCCCCAGAAAGCTAGCAGAACATTATGGTGTATTGTGGCAGTTGTCAGACTATATTGTTGCTGATACATTCTGACAATTACAGAAAAGCAATGGTGAAGTCCAGTGTTCTTTATTATGGCAGCTATAAATACATTTCATCCACTTATTTATTGAGGTATTTAGCAGTTTTTGTTGAGTTGTTTATTTCATTTTGCATTTCTTAAGCAGGTGGGTGGGCTGATTGTAATAACCCTTTTCAGGCCTAATGACATGCATTCTTAGAATAAACCCTTGGTTATATTAACAGTTGTAAAAAAAAGTGTAATACAGTAGAGTTCATAAATAATTACAAAACAGAGCTTCTGAATGTTGCCTATTTGTAGTTAGGAGGCTGAAATGTTGTTTATATTTTGCACAAATTCAGAATTCCTTCTCTGTCTACAGATAGCATTCAGTAGAGAGTCTTGCAGTAAAATATAGATTTATGCAGGTAAAGGAGCTTATCACAGTAGTAGGTGTTTAAAGCACATGCATTAAATGGTAATGAATATGTGTAATTTTTAATAAGGATCGAAAACTAGTTAAGTCTAGGCTGTTTTCAATTTTCACTGGAAGGAAATTCCACTTCCAACAGCTAAAGCTAAGTTTTGGAAAACTAACTCTGTAGTGCACAGTGGGAGCAGGAAGTGGTCAATAACGGAAAACTGGAATGTTGCCATTAACTTGTTATGGAGCATGTTAGTAGTAGCTAGGAGGTTGCAGTGATGTGTTCTGGCATTTGAGTGGTTTATCAGAATGTCAAATGTATTTAATGTTTTTGTAACCTGTCTGATGACTGGCCTATGGCTATTACAGAAAGAGCATGCTCTTGTTTTGGTATCAGGTAATTTTTTACGTATTGAATTCCTATTCTCTGTAGAAGGTGTGTTAGATATCTGATAAAAGAGTATAAGCTGATGCAGTATTTTATAATTCTTAATAAATGTGCATTGAAACTGAGTGTGGGAATCTATTGTTCCATTTAGGCATGGCATTTATATAAACAGACTTGTGTGGCAAAGGCATCTGAATGGTCATAAATTCTTATTGAATTAGGGTTAGCCTTTTTCGAGTTACTGAAAAACATAGTTTTGGTTTATCTGCGGAAAACTGAATGCAAGTGTTAAAGAAGAGCGCTTCAAGGAATGTTTGTAGAAAATTTAAATAATTCAAAGAATATAGAAGTAAATGAATATAGTAGTGCAGAGAATCATGATTATGATATATAGTTCTGATGGAAGAAAATTAATAAACAGTCAGAAAGGTCCTTGTTAAACAACAGAGCGAACAATAAGGATGAGAGAGACTTGTCAAATCTTTACTTGGAAATGCCTGTTGTGGAGGTTCTTGGACAACAATGTTAGATTGTGCTGACCAAAGTTAAGATGGTTAAAGTGATTCAGTTTAAATGTTTTGTCAACTGAATCAAGTTTTTATTTTTTTTTTGATAATTGAAGATGATGTCTGTTAGTAAATTGTCTGTGTTGGAATGAAATTGTGTGAGTAATGAAACCAAAAGCAATTGAAGTGTTAAAAGTTGTCCATAAACCGATTTGCTTTGAGGATAGTATTTGTCCTTTTAAAAATGATATAATTGCTCATAGAGTATTTTTTCTGAGATTTTTATTCAGGGTGATATAACTTGAATGGGGCTGTAGTGGTCAGGGTCAGTTGGGTCAATTATTCTGGGGATGGGAATGACGGTGAAACTTTTCTATTTGACAGGTGTACTACAGGTAGGCAGTGTGTGTGTGTGTGTGTGTGTGTGTGTGTGTGTGTGTGTGTGTGTGTGTGTGTGTGTGTGTGCGTGCGTGTGTGTGTGAGCGCGCGCGCATGTGCGTGCGTGTGTGTAAAAGGCTGATAAAAGGGAATTTTTTAGTAAGAAGACTTGAGAGCTGATGGAAACAGGAGGAAGCTAATTTGTTTGGAATTTTTGTTTAAAAGATGGCATGCTGCATTCCTGATAGGACGAATTTAAATAAGAAAAGAGGGCATCTTGAAATTTTAATATGGGACAGGAGATTTTTGTATTCAGTGAAAAGTTAGGAACTAGACTGGGAGAAGAGTTTTTAAAAAAGTTCTGCTTACTTCTAAGCCGAAAGAAAGTAATTTTTAGAAACATTCTTTATACTGATCACTGCTACAGTAGACTTAGTTATATGGGTTATAGCTTGCTAAGCAAATATAAGCCAGTTTCCAAAGCTTCAGGGTGCCTTCTACATGCCCAACCTATTGAGCAGCTCGAGATGAGCTGAATAAAAGACAAGTTTGGGCACAAAGCCCTTCAGAGATTTCCTGCTGCCAGAGAATACACTCCTGAGGCTTTTGAGGAACATAGTTCAGTTTGTGCTTTCCTTTTTTAGGCAAATGTTCCATTTGGAGAAACAAAATTTTTCTTATGTCTACCAATATTTTATTACTTTCCTCTTCAGGAAACTTATTTTAAAGCTAGGGTGTTGTGTTTAACAGGACTGTCTTCAGACTATAACATACTTTTAAATGGAACACTCATCTTCTGTCAGTAGTGTACACTGATAGCATATTTTCTGTGGAGAAATTGTGTTTACTTTTCCATTGTGGGGCTGTCTTAGTGTTTGAAAGTGCTTTTTATTGTGTTTTTCTTTTCTGTCAAAATAGGAATCTTTGTGATCTGGTATTTTTACTGACATTTGCTGCTTGTTTCCCCAGGAAAGAGGCACCATTCTCAGCTTAACCATGGAACAAGTTGTCAGTCCCTTGGTCAGTCCTTCTTTCAGACACAGAAAGAAAAAAGTTAAGCAAACAACCTTTGCCACCACAACAGGCTTACAATTTGCCTCAGCTGCAGGGTGGGTGACTCTGCTGTGGCTATTTGTTGTGACTCAGACCATTCATCTTTTACCGCAAATTCCTCTGGTGTAGCACCTATTGTCACGATGGACTGGGGGTTAGTAGCATCCCCTGTGACTGTTGGAGTCCCCTCAATGGGCAAGGGAAAGCCGCTGTTGTCAAGATTTTGGATAGGGAATAGGGAAGGTTTCCCTGTCATGTCAGAATGCTGTGCTCATCCTAGGTGAAGCAGCTGTTGCCATTAGTAACATGGTTGGCCCCATTTTTCTTGTCAGCAAGAAGCAGAAAACCAAACAAGTATCTACTCCTCCTGAAATTTGTTTGAACAGGAGTAGTTTACTGGGACTGGTTCAGCATTTAATTCATACCATTGATCCTTCTTGTAGAGTAGTTTTTGGTAAAAGAAAGACTGATGCCTCTTTGTCTGAATATTTTTGTGATAGTCAGCCAGGAAACAGGAAGATGCAGGGACGAATCCAGAGTTTTGTCCACAGATTTCTGATTCAAACTCAGAGTAAAGCTTAGTTTCTGATTCTCCCTGTGAGGGTTTCCGCTTTCTCTGAGACTACTGCTAGAATATCTTAGTATTTTCATTGGGAGGACACTGAGTTTTCTCAGTGCCTCAGAAAATACTGAGTCGATACAGAATGATGTTCCAGAACCTACACCCTTTTCTCATCTCTTGTTTGCTTTAGAAGATGTGTGTCTTACTGCCTGCAATTTCCGTGATAGTCAGCCAGCTGTCCCTAAAATGGAAGATAGGATGTATACATTTCTTCAGTCTTTCAAATTTTTATACAGTATTCCCAAACCTGTCCCAGCAGCTATAGCCTTAGGTGATTCCATTGGTGCTAAGTACTTGTTAATTCCAGTCCTACCCCTTCTAATAAGGATGGGAACATTATTGATAAATATGGAAAAATGTATATACTTCTGCAGGTATAATTTTCATAATTTTAAATGGTCAGGCTCATATGTTAAAGTTTGTTCTGGCATATTGTGAAAGTACAAGGAGTATTGTATATACAGTTTCTTCTAGTGAAGAAAAAACATGATTTAAATAACTTAGTTTCCTCTGTTGCACAGGTCACTGTTCCTTGTTTGCAGTGTATGTATGACAGTTGATATTTTTCCAGGGATATGGTCACTGACACTGTTTTAAGGAGGTTTGTATGGGTGCATTCTCAGAACCTCCCAGATGATGTAAAAATGAGATTTTAAATTCTCCCTTGGATAGAGATTTAGTGTTTGGCCCCTCTGCTGCAGAGGTGATCAAAAAGTGTGATGAATGGGGCAAGCTGATCCAGGGAATCTGTAAGATTTTTCAGCCCAACTTTTCCAAATTGTCCAAGGGATTGTCTGTCTTCTCATCCAGTTTTGACAAAAAACAGAATAAACAAGAATTCGGGTAAACAGACGTTTAAGGAGAAGAGGGCAAGGGAGTTCCAGAAAGAAGTCTCAAACCTCCCCAAACCTAGGACAGTCCAACAAGTCTGAATGACTGTACAGGAGACCTTTTGAACCCTACCCTGGCCCCTTTTCTCATCCAGAAAGTCTGAATCTCCATTTTTCTCTTTGGTAACAGATTGTTTCAGACAAATGAGTTGTAAAAATCATTCTACATGGTTAATGATGGCAGTGAAAGGAAATTCCTCCTTTCCAGGTGGTAATTCCTCATTCTGCAGATCAGACTCATTTCTTTCTACCTGTTCTTCATCACATACTGTCCCAAGGAGAGATATAAGCAATTCCTCCATTCCAGGTAGTGAGTGGGTTTTACTCAAGGATGTTCCTAGTGCCAAAGAAAGAAAATGTTTGGTGGCCAGTTCTGAATCTTTCTTTCCTAAACCTGTTTGTGATAGTGCCCAATTTTAAAATGATGTCACTTCACAACCTGTTACCGCTTCCTCTTATTTCAAGTTTCCTGGTAATACTAGACTTAAAAGATGTTTATCATCACATCCCTATTCATCCAGACTTCAGGCATTTCTTAAGGTTTTGTGTGGCCGGATTAGATTATTAGTTCTCTGTCTTACCCTTTATCTTCTGCACCAATAGTGTTCACAAAGTATCTAGCTCCAATTATAGCTCATTGCAGGCTACAGGGCATCCACATTTTTCCATATTTACATGACTTGCTTATCTTTCCACAGTCATTTTCAAAATGTCAGGAATCTGTCTCTCTTAGGCGAGAGATCTCTTACCCAAGCTAGGAGTCCAAGAAAACAGTCAAAAGACTTTCTTGCCTCCCTCACACAGGATTGTGTTTCTGGGATGTCAACTAGAGATTTTAATTCAAAGAGCTTTTCTTCCATGTGAAGTAATAGATCTTTACCCAGATCATTTTTTTTCCACTCAGACCTTAGTTACTGCGAGAGACATAGACAGAGAGAATACCTCAGGATTTTGGGTCTAATGGAATATATTATTCTCATGATATCCCTGACAAGACACCACATGAGAAAGATATAATGTTATCTGAAATCTGATTGGTTCCAAAAATCAACACCTTTTATCTTTTCAGATGATATTACTGGAATTTCTCAGAACAGAAATGTGTTTGTAGAGACAACAGATATCCCTAAATCCAGGTCTCTGCTTCTACCGCCCTGCTCCAAAGCAGTCAGTCACCACATATGCTTTAGACTTTTTGGGGGGAGCAGTTTCAGGAGGGATAAAAGTGCAGGGGATGTGGGACACCAAGGACAGATGCAAGAAAATAAATACCAAGGAAACATTTGTCTTGATCAAGGCACTCAGTTCACTAAACCACCTTTAGTCCCCGGGACCTCTTCAAGACGTTACAGGCTTTGCCACTGCTGCAGTAGCCACTCCTACCCCACCCCCTTTGTTTTCTGGTGTTTTTTTTTTCCAGGCTGCTGCCATTTGTTTTTTGTTATTCCTAACCTTGTCATTTCAGGGCTCAGCCTCCCTTTCTATGCAGACAGGAAAGCTCTGAAGCCTTAGGGCACAAACTTATCATTTAGTCAGCTCATCTCGAGCTGCTTGATGTTTTGAATGTATGGAAGGTGCCCTAAAGCTTTGGAAGCTGGCCAGCTGTGATATCCTTGACAGGACATGACCATATAATTTAAACATCTACTGTTACATTAAGTTCAACTTACACAACTTTGCTTTTCTAAATGCAGCAGGTGTGTGTGTGTGTGTGTGTGTGTGTGTGTGTGTGTGTGTGTGTGTGTGTGTGTGTGTGTGTGTGTGTGTGTGTGTGTGTGTGTGTGTGTGTGTGTGTGTGTGTGTGTGTGTGTGTGTGCGTGTGTGTGTGTGTGTGTGTGTGTGTGTGTGTGTGTGTGTGTGTGTGTGTGTGTGTGTGTGTGTGTGTGTGTGTGTGTGTGTGTGTGTGTGTGTGTGTGTGTGTTTGTGTGTGTGTGTGTGTGTGTGTGCTGGCCAAGAAATCTTAATTTCTGCCCAGTAATATTTAGGTGAGTAGGACCTGTGGGGGGAGGTTAGCTCTACAAACTCTCCTAAGGAAGTCGAGCTATTGGTGGGCTCTCTTTATAAGGTAGGAAGTGTTTGTGCCCCAACTTAGGTCTTGCGAGATATGTACTTCTAGGAATTTGGTGCTACTTACTCTTTAAACTGCAGCACCATTGATAGGATGTATGGCTTTTTCCTTCTTCCTAAAATCGGTGATGATTTCCTTGGATTTCCCAACATTTAGTGCTAAGTTGTTGTCAGTGCACCAATGAGTGAGTTGGTTCACTTCTTCCATGTAGGCCCCATCATCTTCCTTCTTGATAAGGCCAATTACTGTGGTGTCTTCTGCAAATTTGAGAATTCTGTTTGATTGATGCATAGCTGTGCAGTCATGTGTTAGAATTGTGAAAAGAAGTGGACTGAGTATGCAACCTTGTGGGACCCCGGTGTTTAGGGTGGGTGATACTGTTTGAGTGATGCTTTCCAGCTCAAACTATTTGTGGCCTTTCAGTTAGGAAGCGGAAGATCCAGTCGTATATTGTGTTTTCTATGCCCACTTCACTCAGCTTAGACAGTGGGTCTCCTTCAGATGATTGAACCTTTAAAACTTTGAATTTCATATGGCAGAGACCATATGATCGAAGTTTGAAAACTTCGGACACCTGAAATAAAAATATAACCAAATTTAAATAATTTTCCTGAACATTTTTGTAGGGGGGCAAGCCCCCTGAAGCCACACACCCCCTGTTGTTTGAATATACCAACTCTGAGATTACACTACAGCAAGGAAAAAAGAAAATTTCCATGGAGATCTCCGTTCAGAACATTTGAAGTTTTAAAACTTCGATCATATGGTCTCGGCCATATGAAAGTCGGAGTTTTAAAACTTCGATCATCTGAAGGGGACCCTAGGCAGTAGTTGTTGTAGAATCACCATATTGAAGGTCAAGCTGAAGTCTATGAACAGCATGTGTACATAACAGTCCATTTTCCAGGCAGTCCAAGGTGTGATGAAGTGTTCCAGGCAGGCAGGCTATAAACTGCATTAACTTTTCGATGTATTTGTAGCAAGCAGTTTATTGAAGTTTAAAAAGAAGATTTTTTTTAACTAAAACATGAGTGCTGTAGCACTCTGTGCAAGCAGGGTATAAACTGTAGCAACTGTTTGCTACATTTTAGCAAATAGTTTGCTACAGTTTAAAATAAGATTTTTTTTTAACAGAGTATGTTGAAGATGTTTTGGGGTTAGGGCACAGACATGGGACCTGAATGGCTGGAGCAGGAGAAAGGGGAGGGGGTTATGCATCTGGACACCTAGTTGGTGTGCCACTAGAAAGAATGTCCTTTATTTATTTATTTATTTTTTACTTTTCAGTGGAAGAGCTGGGTGAGGGTGGCACATAGATCTAACTGTAATATGCCGATTGCTCACAGCATCACGTTCGGCTTATTACAGTGAAGTGCTTTTGCCAGCATTTCTGGATGCATTTGCATTATTCATTCTGGAGTTAGCCAGAGTCAGAGGTTGCTCTTAAACTGTAATTTTATTAGATAAAGCATTTTTTGCATAGAATTAACAAACCAAAGAACTGAACATCAATGCTAGTGTGATCTGTTACTTAACAGTATGGGCTCCAAAAGACCAGGGAAGCTAATCACAGAATTTTCTTCATTATGGGGAATTGAAGCTAATGAAGAGATGATGGAGAGCAGAAATGGAAGGGCACCTTTTAGAGACATTAGTGAGGAGCAGTTCTAGAAGAAAACCTTAAAAAGGTGCAGAGTTTGGAACATTAGTGAGGAGCAGTTCTAGAAGAAAACCTTAAGAAGGTGGAGAGTTTGGAACATTAGTGAGGAGCAGTTCTAGAAGAAAACCTTAACAAGGTGGAGAGTTTGGAACATTAGTGAGGAGTAGTTCTAGAAGAAAACCTTAAGAAGGTGGAGAGTTTGGAACATTAGCAAGGAGCAGTTCTAGAAGAAAACCTTAAAGGTGGAGAGTTTGGAACATTAGTGAGGAGTAGTTCTAGAAGAAAACCTTAAGAAGGTGGAGAGTTTGGAATACAGAGTCAGATTTCATATGTTGAAAGTATCTTGCATTTATGTTGTTACTTCAAAGGTATCAGGGTAATTAATTGATAATAATTTGGTAGTTGAAATGGGTGAAAATTGTGTAGTTTCAAAGAGAAATGTATGCAGTACTTGAGGAGATAGTATTTAGTGGACTTTGGTTAGGTTAAGCATGTTTGTCCGTTTACAGTTTTATCAGATTTATAACAAGTTCAGTTGGCTTTTGAAATTTTGAAATATATAGAAGGTACCGGGATCTTTTCAGATGACATACTGTGGGCAATAGGTATTAATCTTGTTTGCAGTCATCATTTTGAAAGTTTGAATAAAAAGTGTAATTATTCTTGAAATAAAAACTTACTGAAAACAAGCATGTTGATAGATGTCAGAAGGATGAAACAAACTTTGTTGACTGCAAGTTTAAATGCCAAAAATGTGTTTGACAGCGTTTATAGGCAATATTTGCTTTGAACTCCTAAGACAGAAAGAGAGTCTTTTTTTAATTGTAACTTCCTCATTGATCATATCAGACGATAAATCAGTTATATTCACAATAAGACTATAGCCTAAAGTCTCTGCCAATATTGTGATATTCAGAGATTACACAAATGATAATCTACTAAAACTGAATGATGGTTTGACTATATTCAAAAGCCTTTTTTAAGCTTGAAGACCAAACTGCTTATTCTATGCATTTGCAAGTAGCTGGTTAGGTACATCTCTCCACCTCAGAAATAAATACAATACCAAATTCTAAATTAAACCTCTGTGTTGGAACACAGATATTAACAGGTGCTATAACAAAAGAAAAAAAAATCACTGCATGCAAAAAAACAAATCTCCTCCTCAAGATGCCAAAAATGATCGTGCTAAACTAAAAAAAACTCTGCACCCTAATCAAATCAACCAAAACAAGATACATGTTAAAAATAGCTACCCAGGAAAAGGATAAACACAAAGCCTCCTTTAATTATGTTAGAAGTCTCAAAAGCAATGCTTGGCACTGTGCAAAGTTAATAGTAAGTGATATCACACACTCGGTCCCAGAGGATATAGCCAAACTTCCAACAAATAAATGTATCTCAAATCCCCCCTTCAGTATTCTTTGATCACATACCCACATCTACACCTCTCCCCAAAATCTCCCAAGAACAAGTTATCAAGGTGCTAAGGCCAAGAACACTAAGTCTATCGGGCTAGATAACAGATCATGCTGCCTGACACATGACTTGTCTGACTTCCTACAAAAGCTATTCAGTATCAGCCTCAAAACAGGCTTTGTACCAGATGACAGGATGACAGCAATAGTCATTCTTTTGTACAAAGGGTGGGCTTCAATGGGCCCAGGTAATTATAGACCCATAAGCCTAACCAGTCTCATATGTAAGGCTATGAAAAGGATTACTATCAAATTAATAAACAAGGATATAAGTAACCTACAAGCTCTCTACCCAACCCAATTTGGATTTATCAAGGACAGATATTGCCTACTTAACCTGGTTGACTTCTTCAAAAATGTTACTGAAGCAATGGACAAGGGGAAAACAGTGCAAACTGCATATCTAGACCTCACAAAGGTGTTCTACACCATCCTGCAGTCAGGTATCATAGATAAATTCTCCTCGATAAATGTCATTCCCAGTATAGCTCATTGGATAGCCGACTGACTTACAAGTAGGTCACAGGAAATAAGGGTATGTGGCTATACCTCCTCCAAAGATATGTGACTAGAGGTGTATGCCAGGGTTCAGTCCCTGAGCTACATCTCTTTGGCATTTATTTCTTAGAGGTCAGAGCTAATGTTGAAGGTTTTTGTTGACCAGGTTTGCAGATAACTGCAAACTTGCTGCCATCATAAACACCCCAGAGGATAGTAAGATCCTGCAAGGGCCTGTCATGAATAAGTATCTGGTGTCAAAACCAATGAGTCTATGAACCTATAAGCAGCATTATATCAATTCAAAACTAATCTATAACATTGACATACTGAAATTTTTAAATTTCACTTCCTGCTCCTATCTTGGTGAGGTTTCATCTCTGCTCACAATATGTGCCTTTATATCATTAGTGTCTCTGCAACACTCAGAATAGCATCATATAAGCATTCTCCCAGTTGCATGCCATTGCACTGTCGGTTATTTTCAGCACACACTGGATGTGCTTCTAACTATCACATGATAGAACTGACAGATAATGTCGACTCTCACTAGATCTCTGGTCTCTTCTGAGTATACCCTCAAGTTGGTGTCCCTGGAGGCCCTGTGTTTGGCAATCCATACCTGAGGGTGTTCTGAACTTGACTGGTATTCATCTCTGTCTTTGGTCTGGAACTTCTCTCCTTCCCTGGCCATAGCATGGAGCACTCATCCATCTCTGGTCAAGGTGAAGATCATCTATCCTTCTATGAACATTGTGTGGAATGCTCATCCATATTTGGTCATGGTGCAGACCAACCACCCTTCTTAAGCTCACGATATAGTACATTCATCTATGTCTGGTCACAGTGCAGATCATCCAACATCCATCTATCCTGCTGTGGTTATGGTATGGAGCACCCATCCATCTCTGGTCTTGATGCATAATACCATTCTTTTTGTTCTAATGGTTTGGAATATTCATCAATGTGTGGTCATGCTGCAGGATGTCAATCCTTTCCTGGCCCAAGTCATGAATATTTATCTATTTCTGGTCATGGTGCAGATCATCGATCCATCTGAGGCCATGGTATGGAAAAATACCCCTGGTGTGAGGAATCCATCATTTTCTGTTGCTAGTGCACACCATCTGCCCTCTGGTGATGGTGTGGATAATCCATATTTTTTTCTTCCTTGTCCACAACATCCATCTTTTTCTGGTCAAGGTATGGGTAATCTATCATTTTCTTCCCTTGGGCAGAACAATTGTTTTTTATCGATCACATTATGGATAAAGTCGTACTAATTCTACAACAGAATATTTAACTCCCACCCTTCCCCTAACTACTTTCTATAGAAAGATGTCAAATTATACATTCCTTTTAAACCCGGCTACCTTATAACTATTTCTCTGCTTTCTGTCCTTCCAGTGCCTGCGACTAGGAATACACCCTATGCCTCATAAGTGATAGGCAAACTATGCAAACAAACCAAGGAATGCAACTGGAGAGCAGCTCAGATATCTTTACATTACTGCTAAGGAATTCCAAATGGAGGCTCTCAAATCATAATGGAATGTGCTGCAACTATCTTGTAAAATTATTTGTTGCAACTGTTTAATACTTACCATGTTTATTATAACTGCAGCAATGTGGCAGGATGAGAGAGATCTTAAATTAAGGCAGTACACTCCATTATAGCCCATTACCCAGGGTAATCAAATTTTAATTTTAAACTCACACCATATTGATCATAATTAATTAAAAACTCCTACCACCACATTGGCTCAAACAGTGCAAACATTATAAATGGCAAATGTGCTTGCTCTCATTCATTGCAATTCAGCTGCTATACTCTGAGAATTTACTGACTGATGTCAGTACTGCATTTTTAGCGCAGGAGTTGAGAGGACTAAATTATCCTCTCACAGCATATCCCACTGCGATACACATAAAATTGTAATGTTTACTCTCAGTCATATAGCAGGGAAAGCATAGCCTTGTATGTTTTTGCAATTCCCACCACAGACTGGCTCTGGAATGCTCATCATGCAGTTAGGTGAAGCCTGCTCCATTTGTCCTCAATGCACTTGAGCTCTATCCACTCCCCTACCCTATCCCTGACCCCCCCCCCACACACATATATATATTCCAGCCTAACATCATCATCAGCCCCCTTTTTCCCATTTTTTCTACATGGAGTCAGGGTATTATGTTAACTGTAGCCAACTCTCTCAATTCAGTGCCACACTCCTGCCTTCTTCAACACTCACGCCTGCCTGTCACAGATCTTCTTTCACACAATCCTTCCACCTCTTTGTTGGACATCCTCACTTCCTCTTCTTTCTGTCTGTCCCAAATCTTCCTCACCAGATTGTCTTCTGCTTTTTTGCACATGTACCCAAACCACCGTAATCTGTTCTCTTTGATCTTTTCTGCAATTGGAGCTACTTTGGCTTCTGCTCTTATGTCCTCATTTCATCGTCTGTCCCACAGTGTGCACCCTACCACCTTTCTCAGGCACTTCATTTCCATTCCCTCTAGCATCTTCAACTGTTCTACCTTTACTGCCCAGGTTTCTGTACCATGCAGTAGTATTGGTCGTACAACTGTCTTGTACAACTTACTTTTCAGCTCCTTTGGCATTATTCTGTCATAGACTACACCTGATACTCTATGTCAGTTGACTGCAGCCCCTCTGATTCTAGCTTTGACCTTTTCAGTCAGACTACCCTTCTCCTCAACCAACCCTCCCAGATACTTGAAGCTGTTTACCTGTTGCACTATCTTCCCTTCTATCTCTGTTCTCAGCTTCTTCTGATTTCCTCAGTTTTTCTACCATTACCACCATCTTATCTATCATTAGTTTCATCCCATGTGCCAACAGATTTGCATTCCATTCTCCTATCCTTTGCTGAAGTTCTAGCTCAGTCTGTCTGTACTGCCATATCGTCTGCATACACCAGCTTTGTTAATCTGTCCCCTCCATCCTGTTTGCTAATGTAGTCCATCACCAGTATGACAGCAGTGGGCTCAGAACTGAACCCTGGTGTACACCCACTCCCACTGGGAACCCCTCTGTGAGGCCGAACACTGTTCGTACTTGAGTCACTGGGTCCTAGTACATAACCTGTACTAATTCTACCAATGTTTCTGGGACTTCAAACCATCACAGTACTGCCCAGATCAGCTTTCTTGGGAACTTGTCATATGCTTTCTCCAAGTCTAGGAATGCCCAGTCAGACTCTTTCATAATCTCTAGCTTCTTCTCAAGTATTTGTCTCAATGCAAACATGGGGTCAGTTGTGCTACATCCTGATCTGAATCCAAACAGCTTATCTCCTATTTTACATTCTACTACTCTGCGTATCCGTTTATCAATCACCTTCTCCAGAACTTTCATGCAATGTGATAGGTGTTTGATGCCTCTGTACTGCCCACAGTTGTGGATGTCCCCTTTGTTCTTGTACACTGGCATGAGTATGCTTATTCTCCAGTCATCTGGAATACGCCTTTCTCTCCACACTGCTATTAGTACCCTCAGGAGTCATTTCTCCCTTATCTCACACAACATCTTTATCATATCTGCTGTGAACTCATCTGAGCCTGCTGCTTTCCCTGACTTGATCTTCCTTAGTGCTGTTCTTACTTCTTCTAAGGTGGTCTCCTCTTCTTCTCTCATCCTAGGCTATTTCTGAGGCAGTACAGCTTCTGTGGGGTCTTCTTCATTCAGAAGCTGCTGGAAATACTCTTCCATCTGCTTTTGATGTCCTGTGGACTGGTGAGCAGGTTGTTGCATCCTTTATGAAGGGTGTCTGACTATTTTCTTTATCTTTCTGACTTTGCCTTGCAACCTGATATTTAACTTCTTTGTGCCCCTTACTGAGTCACTTTCCAGAAGTTGGTAGAGTGCCTCCAATGCCCTATTCTTTGCTATTGCAACTTCTTTCTTAGCTTCTTTGTTTGACAACCAGTAGTCCTTACTAGCCTGGTTAGTCTTTTCTATCTCTCACTTCTTCCTGCACTCCTTTTTTCTTTTTATGACTTCCTGGACTTTTGCATTCCACCCCCAGTTTTCATTATATACCTTATTTCCATACCTACCACCACATATCTTTTCTGTAGTCCTAAAACATGCTGTTTTTAGGCCCTGCCACCCTTCTTCCACTCCACCTATTTCCTCCTCTTCTTGGGGTGCTAGAGCCCTGAGTAATTCCTTGAACTGCTGTACTTTCTCTCTAGTCAACTTCCAGGTCTTCAGCCTGGTCTCTGTTGACCTTAGAGCCTTCTCTGACCACTGCCTGCAGCTGATTGTGGCAACTAGTGGTTTATGCTGTGGGCTGACTGTTTTACTGGGGATGACTTTGCAATCATGGATTCTACACCAGTCCATTTTCTTTACTAGGTGGAAGTCTACCTGAGTTGCATGTTGGCTCTCTTGTATGTGATTTTGTGACTGTTTCTCTTTCTGAACCATGTGTTGGCTACTATCAAGCCATTTGCCATTTGCCAGACAGAAGTCTAGAATTATTTCTCCTTCTTTAATCCTGTTGCTTCACCCATGTGGGCCAAGGCAGTCCTCATATCCTGTTCTGTCTGTCCCAATATTTGCATTCAAGTCACCCATTATCAAAAGCAATTCATGTTGTCCTGCTTTATCTAGTAGGTCCCGCAACTGCTGTCTGAATGCACTCTTTTCCTCACTATCACAGCCCTGCTGTGGGGCATAGGCTGAGATTATGAATACTGCCCTATCATTACACTGGAGTCTGATTGCCATTAGTCTGTCATTAATTCTGATGATATCCCTCACTGCCGTCTGAAGCCACTCCCTCACCACAATTCCTATACCATTTCTAGCCTGTCCCCCACCTGAGTAGTAGAGACTGGAGCCCAAGCCAAGTGGCTTTGCTGCATTGCCCTTCCATCTCATCTCTTGGATACAAAGCATGCCCAGCCTGCTTCATATCATCATGTCATCCACTTCCAAGCTGCATCTCGTCAGTGAACCTACATTAAACGTAGCAATTCTTAGTTCATGTTTGGCAGGTTGGTTGGTTTTATATCCAGCTTTCACTCAGCAGAGCTATCCCAGGTAACCGAGGCTGGACAAATAGACATTGGCCAGCCAGTAGTTTGTTGACCCTCCCACCATCCCTGGCGTGGGTCAGAGTAGGCTGAGTCCTCATCCCACTTATCACTGGTAACTACCCATGCCCATTCTTGGCAACATTAGTCAACATGACCGAATCACCTAGAGCCATAGTTTACACCGTTGAGTGGTTAGCCCTGCCTAACCTTCACCCATAATGTGCCCAAACCAATGCTTCTCTAGTTATTCACTTCATCTGTTTTCATCATTAAATCCCCCTCTATTTCCTCCTTCTAATAAACATTCTGGAAAACCCATCTCCATTCCTTTTACCATTCTTCTACTTCCAATCTCCTTATATTCCCTATACTTACATAAAAATGCAACCTGAACACTGCAGCATCACTACCTCCAGTTGTCAGACCACACTCACTACTACACGTGCAGTCATATAGCCATTTGCCCTACTCTCTACAGCACCATTTTTATTGTCTTTTTAAAGTAGTACTCCCAGATAATAAACCAACCACCCACAAACTACAAAATTCACTCAGACCTAAACAAAAATACCCACATTTCTATAAACAGGTCACCCTACACCTATACGCAGACATCCAGTCTAACCAAGGTCCTCCCAAACAACAACACAACCATAACCCAGACATAAACACAGCTACCACAAAAAACATTCTGAATAATCAACAAAAGAAATCCACCATATTAACCTCAGAGTATGTGCAATAATCTCCCCAGAACACCTGCTGGGTAAAAATTCATTCTCCAGACATACTAATAGCCACAGAAATACAGTGAATCACCATAAATCAGTAACTATTATAGGATTATATATACCCCCAAACAATAATATCAGAAACTTAGACAATATCATTTCATAGGTCACCCATACCATTAACAATCCAACAATTATCATGTCTGATTTCAACAATGATTATAATTTCTGTTACTCCAACAAACTCAATATAGCTCTATGACTTCACCCTACTAATTAATACCCCAACAAGGTGCAGCCGTACCTTGACTGGGTTGTTAACTCTTTACCCAACACAATTTTTGCCTCTGGTACATTACCAGATAATGTCAGTGACCACTCACCCATCTTTATAATTAGAAATGCAAAACAAAGCATCCATAAACACCACTATAGCATTGTGAGAAACCTCTTCAATTTAACTCTTAAACCTTTATTAATACCCTAAGACAGTGTAACTGGACCAATCTAAAAACAGTACCACTCAACAGTGTAAGTGAATTTAAAAGGACTTTCCTAAACATATTAAACAAACTAGTTCCATTCAGAAACAAAAGAGTAAAGTCCTGCCCAGCGCCATGGCTGACCAAGCACACTAAAGACATCATGAATGTATGGGATAAGGCATGGAAAACATGGACAAATAAAACCACCAGAAATTAGCTGCAGTACAAACACCTCAGAAATCAGGCAAAACAGCTGACCAACCACAATAAAAAAACCACTTCACTAAATTCCAGGCAAACTGTAAACCTCAAACTCTTTTGGAATTCCATGAAGTAGTTAATTAAACCTTAGTAAAGTACCCAGTCCTCCCCCTCAGTCCATTTGATAATGGCTCTATACTACCCCAATTAAACAAGCACTTCATACGGACAGTAAAATCCCTAGTAAAACATACAGAAAGAACCCCACTCAACATCTCTCCTAAAAATAATGATCTTCACACTAAACTATTTTTCAGACCGATGCCCACCATCGCTATACAACCTAAAACTTACTACCCTAGCCCAGATGGACTGCTGAAGGAACAGACTACCCATTGTCCAGCCTCATCAATCACTCTATAGCAGAAAACTATATACCCAAAATATGGAAAAAGTCATATATCATACCCCTTCACAAGTGTATCCCATGTTTATGACTCTTCAGCTACTGGCTATACTGTCCCCAATATCCAAAATCCTCAAAAAATGCATCCATAGTCAACTGAAGGAATACTTCACTGGCAAAAATCTCTTCTCTCCAACCCAACATTGCTTCCATCATCACAATAGCATCTCTGATGGTGGCCTACTTTGCTGGTTCTCACTAGGTGAAGGGAACTAATACTATTGAATTGAGAGAAGGTCCATTTTTCGTAAGGCAGCAAGGGCAAAAAGTAACAAAAAAATGTATTCAAATTGTACAATTCACGTCAAAGTATATTGTATAGTGGTTTGACTCACCTAACTCATAACCGGCCATTATTCTCAACAGTGTAACTTAAGAAACAAAAGATTATTTTTACAGTACACATCCTAAGCATTCCTCTATTAAACTGTATGTACTAGTACCAAATATTCATATGCCAATCACCTACTATTAAAAAGTTGCTTTTTCAGTATTTTTTTCCAATAAACTGAATTTAAATTTTTGGAGAACATATAATGACACTAGTTATCCTCGGCCCCCTGTACTTCCCACACCAACCTACTAAACATCCCCCTTCTATTGAGGGGTCTTCTAAGATCTGTCCCTCTATCAATGCTACCATTTTATCCACAAATATTACTGTAGTTCCTCTATCTCTTCCGATCTAATTCATCCTGCTCCTCAACAATCAGATGTGTCACTTGAAGCATTGCTAGCTTCACTTTTTCTATTCTGTAAAGTTTTCTCACATTTAATATGATTAGTTTGTCTGGTTACACTCCAGGGTAAAATTCATATCAGATTCTCTCTCCCAGCTCCTTGTAATTCTCTCCATTTTTCCTTTATATTACTTTCTCTCTACCCCCATCTCCTTCTAATAATATTAACTATTGTGTCTGCAGTAATTTCCAACTGATGCCTTCTTAACCCTCATTGGCCACTTTTCTCTATCTTTCTCTACTGTCTTGTCTTTTTTCCACATCTAATAATTCAAATATAATCAATAATAAAATATTCAAACTAAAACTAAATGGATTATGACCCCAAGGATAACCTCCAAAAAAAAACTGCACAAATTAAATTCCTGCCAAGGAGAGGATGTTAGGCTGAATTTGTCTGTCAAACAAAATGCCTCAAATCATTCTGCTATGGGTCATTGCAAGTCTAATTGCATAGCAAAATATGGCTACTTCTGTGCCTATACCCATATGCCCTATATTACTAACAATTTCTTCCTTCTACTAATTTTTAATGTTGCTGCTTCCCTTTGCCTTCTCAGCAACATAGTTTAAATGTGAGACTCTGTATGATGCAAATCTCATCTTCTTTCTGCTACATCTTTGTCATTTTCTAGTCAGTTCATAAGTTCATAGGTAATGACTAGGCTATTTAGCTGTGAGAATATTTAGAAGCCTAGCCCTGTATTCCTATGACATTTTTAACTCCTGTGATTAAAATATGAATAACCCAGAGCCAGGTTGAACACTTACAAGGTGCTCCATTCCATAAGGTACAAAGATGCAAAACCAGGGATGACGTTGCAGTTTCTCATCCATTCATCTCCAGATTACATTTAATGGAGTAAGGCAAGTAGTTTCTTTATGTGGAAAGAAAGATGATTCCATAGAGGTAGTACTCTGTGATACATATCTATCCCTCCAACCTGTTTTATTTATGTTGAAGAGAATAAGATCTCTTGAGTAGGAGTTTATTCCAATATTGTGCTTGTGGATATGCAGTAGATCAGAAACAATAAGGTCTGTTGAGGCTCAGTACATTAGGCAGAGACTGCCCGTCAGTAGCCTGTACAATAACTGAGAAGAGGAACAATACTTTGAGATGGCCACTGTAGTTTTTTATGATTTAGACCCTTGATTTTTTTGGAGAGGAAACACTGTGGTTATTCATGTTGTGTTAAGTGTTTGGACTGGTACTTACCAAAGAGGGCGTTATGTTCATTAATCGGCCTTTTAAGTGCCAAATACAGTTGAGTGATGACATCCCTGTACCTAGACATCATACCATGACTAATAGGTTGTGCAATGAAGAAGGACTTTCTTACAATACCAGATACTTGATGATTGAAGGTGAGTTTGTTGTACACATAGGTTCCTAGATCCCTAACTACAAAATCAATTTTCAGGGGTATATTGTTGATCTGATAGCTACAGGAGATGTCATGTTTGCCAAAGGAGACTATTATACATTTTTGGCATATAGTTTTAGTTCATTGTTATGGCACCAGCTAATTGTTTTAAACAGGTCCTCTAGGAAGATCTTGATATTCTCAAGAGTGTTTATGATGGCACCAAGTGTACGGTCATCTACAGACTTGGTCAGCCACAAACCCTTTACTTTAGATTTGACCTTTGAGAAGTAAATGCCAAAGATAAGTGACCAAAAGACTGTTGCCTAGGTACACCAATAGTGACAGGTATTTTGGAATTGTCTGGATTCTATTTGTGAGCCAGTTTGCTATCATGTGACTTACATGGGGATATCCATCAACAATACCTGAATGTGGGATGATGTTGAATCCCTTTGAGATGTACAGATATGTGGTATGTACTGATTTCCCCTAATCCATTGCTTTAGTAACTTCTCAAAGAAGTTGACCAAGTTAAGTATGCAGGATTTACCCTTGAGAAAACTGAAGTGGCTTGGATCAAGCATTTGTAGGTTAATTCCATAATGATCCTCTCTGCAGATTTAAATAGGGGGCTGGTCAGTCTTATCGGTCTGTAATTACCTGGGTCTGCTGATGCCCCACCTTTGTGCACAGGGATGACTGTTGCTGTCCTCTATTCATCTGGCTCAATACCTGTGTGGAGAATGACATTGAATAGCCTCTGTAAACAGGTACTCTTTCACACTGGCCAGTAGGTAGCCTGGTGTATTATCCGGCCCCATACAAGCAGCGTTTTTGGCCTTGGACTAGGCTTTGTGCACTTGTTCTTGGGAGATTCAATAGGATGTAAATGCAGGCATTTGATCTGTAACTGTAAGGGAAGAAAGGGTTTGAAGTTAGAGTTGAATTTATCTGCTAGGTGACTAGCTATGTCCTCAGGGTCTTTGTATGTGGTATCATTTCTATTTGCTCTGCCCAATGCAGGACAGTGTTTCTGAGGTTTCTAACCTAGTTAATGAATGCTTTATGGTGGTCTTTTGCCTGGTTGGCTATTTTTACCTCATATCTCGCTGAGGTTGATTTGATCTGGGATGGGAGTTCATAGTCAAGTTTAGCAAGGGCATTTTTGACATATTAAGAGTTACTTTTATTATTGCATGCAGTTATTTTTTTTTATCTTTTATTGTAGCGCCTGTTTATACTTGGGTTCCAAAAGAGGGGTTTGTTTTTAAATTTGGGATTGTGTTTGCTTTGGACATTGACAAATGCATCTATGCTGCTCTTCACATGTGCATAGACTTTGGAGGTAAAGGACTGCATATACAATGGGGACATCTGGAAAGGGATGTTGAATTTAGCCAAGTCATCACAAATTTTTTTCATAGATTAGCCTTCCCATAATCTCAGAATAACCAAGGGATATGAAGATGCTTCCAGCTTCTGCTTCACTCTTATGGTGAATGCGACCAACTTATAGTCCAATTTGACAGTAGAGGAGAGTTAAAATTGGTGTGGAACAGAGCTATCCTAGGAGTGTGAGGACCAATTCCATTATTTTGTCTCCTGTAGTTGGTGTATGGGCTAACTGATTCAGAGAGTCTGTGTTTATGGAACCCAGAAATCTCTGGGCATACATATTAGAGGATATATAAGTTTCCCAGTTGATGGAAAAGTAGTCAATGTCCTCTAAGTGAATGGTATTTGACCTAATGCACAGAGACGCCATAGTAGTCAGATAGGAAGTATGGGACGGGGGGGGGGGGCATAGTGAGGTCCTATAGTTAACTATGATGTGAAAAGGGTTTTGTTAATGGTAAATTGGACATGGGGGAATTCTGAGTCTTTTTCCTGCTAGTCATGCCTGGAGGTGATATTTTGTTTTATGAATATAGCAACACTGTCACCTTTAGTGCCTACATGCAATGTGGTGGTCCTGAACATGTGCTAGGTGTTGGCATCTTGCACAGATGGGATGCTGTCCACGGCCTTGAACAAAGTCTCTGTGACAATGCATATACTGATGCATTCTAGGCAAGGATTGCCTACAGGAGGTGAAGCCTTTTGATATGGTTCATAGCACTGATCAGCATTACATTTATGTTATTCAGACTTTGTTTTACTATGACAGAAGCTTTTGAAGGCTGATACTGCCTAAAAAGGCACTTTTAGGTTGGACAAGGATTTAACCAATATTTGAAAAGCCTTGTGCAGATGGGTGCAGGCCATCCCTGGCAGAGCAGTTAGGACTGTCTACCATTTCTCCCTAGGATTATATTTATATATATATATATATATATATATATATATATATATATATATATATATATATGTGTGTGTGTGTGTCCGTGTGTGTGTGTGTGTGTATGTATATATTGGACCCCTCTTAAATGACACCAGAAGCAGAGCCACTTGTTGAAGTTAGTAGTCATTTGTTCATATTTAACATCACTCTTGATGATAGCAAGATGTTGCTTCAATGTTAGGTTCATTCCTGCCTTGGTCACATATTCCAAGAGCTCCATCTAGTCTCTTTTCATACAGCCCAGTAAGGTATGTCTAAAGTTGTTTGCTTCCATGTCTACTTGTGATGCAAGGACTTGAGTGCATGTGTGATGTGGCAAATCCTGGTACCTGATAGGCATCTTATCATGACTTTCTCCTTATTCAACCTGGTGAGAGGCTCATCAGTGTGTCCCACTATGCAATCTCCTGTGACTAGGTTGTTGGATTGTGCGGAGATTTGCCTTATGGGCTTGTGATCTGAGTCATTTAGAGACTTAGATTCATGTTTCATGGTTGGATCTGCCTGAGTTGATTGTTTGTGAGATTGTCCAGGGTGCTTGTTTCCTTCGTTACAATTAGAAGACCGTTGTGATTTAGGTAGACTACTTTTATGAAACTTTGCATGTGTAGGTCTATGAGTTTGGTCTGATAGTTTTAGTGTGGTATTGCATATTTCTGACAGCCTGTTTGCCATTTGTAGTTGCTTTATGTTAGAGCTTTGCAGCCAATTCATCGATCCATCTACAACCCATTTTTCCCACTTTTGCATCATCTAGAGACAGGGTTTACACCACCTGGTGTCTAGACCTGCCTCTCTCACACACTGTGTCATCTCTGAATATTCTATCCATCTGTCCTACTACTTCCAACTTTAATCCATAGAAACTGACAAAATAACTTTCAGAACAAATACTTTTGAATACCCTAATTCTTCTTTGTTATGTTTGCACTGTATCAGTCTGGATATGTACTGTGTCCATATCTCTACTTTCTGCCATATAATTCCCCACTTTGTTTACTTTGTTCAGCTATTTCATATTATCTGTTGTTTCAAGGGGAACTTTACTATTACACCTTATTCCCAGAGCTGTTAGACATTTATTTAATGTAATATATTATATGTTTAATGCTAACCACCTTGGACTGTAACCTCTGACATTGTCTTGGAGAAGCCAGTTTTTCTGTGAACATCATAGCTTAGAGACCAGTTTATTTTCTTTTAATTTCAGAGTGCCTGTCTTTTTATACTTGTGTATAGTATAGGGCAGTTGCACTCCAGCAAAGATATGCTACAGTTGCAATGACAGTCTATCCTGTATTAATTATAACATCATCTTATTTACTTATTCACTTATTGTTTTTATGGACAGCTGTCCCCCTAAAAAGGGAGAGTCCATTGCTCCCATGCTGTCAGTATCATCCATATCAGCAGCCACATGCTTGGTTGAACTTCTCATTAGCTACCTTTTCTAGAAGCTTAGTAGATGCCTTTATTACTGTATTTAATAAATAAAATGTGTTTTATGATTTCAGTAAAAAGAAATGTTTGCCATACTATGAAATACATTACAACCACCCCAAAATATTCATCTATATTATAATATTTAAATTACAATTTTAACAAACATAGGAAAGAATAGAGTTTTATTAACATTTTTATACATCCAGCATGTCATATCTGACATTATTATGCAAGTCTAAAGACTCCTTTTTTATAGTTGCTTCATATTTGTGGTGTTGGGCTACCTGCACTTATCCAGACATTCCAGTTTCATCTCCGCTCTCTGTAGTCTACCACCTTCATTCTGCTTAAAATGACTGCATCATTTCTATCCTGTCACCCAAAAGTTTGTATTTTATAAAAGTAGAAAACTTTCTTAGGTTTTGACACAGCAGCCCTTGATGTATGCTTTTCACCATTTTGTGTTAGTCAACATTGCCCATCTTTTTGTCTCCTGATCCAATCCTCTTACTTCATACGGTATCTTCAGCACTTCCTCAGGGCAGTTAAAACACCTCACTCCATGAAGACAAAGAGATCTTGGTGACAGCGGGATAGAGTAAGATAAAGCCGTACCCCCTTCAATGTGTTATAGTCTCTTTACCTGGACAAATGTCATCTATCTTCTTGTGGCTGCAGAATAATCTTGATCTATAAAAATCCTTGATTCACCATAATGCAAACACAGCTCAGGTTTTTATAACTGACAAAGAATTCTATCTTTCACGTTACATGTGGGCAACTGGGTATATGATAGAGTAACTACACCAGGTTCCAAGTTGTTCTATGATTCCACTGAACTTCAGTTTCAGCTTCAGGAATCTGAGTCCAGTTTGCAGCTTGTTTGATTATAAAACCTTTACATTTCTTGCTGTCTGAGTTTTGGGATAGTCCACTTATCCTTATATTTTTTTCACCAGGATACATCTTCATGATCCATAAACATTGCCTCCATTAATTACGTTCTGGCTTCCAATGCAGCAGTTGTTTTGCGTTTAACAGATCATTTTCTTTAATTATGCTTTGTTAAACATCAGGACCCTCATTTACCATATCTGTTATATCATTAGTAGTCTTAGCAGTATCACTAATATAGTCCTCCACTCTAATATAGAGTTTTTAACTTCCAAGAAAATATCTTTTATAGGTTCATAGGTTCATAGGTTCATACTAGGCTATCTGCCCAAGGGCATTTATAAGCCTAGCCCATAGTTATGTGGCTTTCGCCACCCCTTTAGTTTGAATAAAAACTATGCCTATCATTTTTCTGTGCCTCTGTCAAGCAGTGACACTGAAGTAATCCCTGGGGTATATCTGCGATCTCCCATCCATTGGTCAAGATTCCTCTTGAACAAGGCCAGCGAGGTGCTCTGCCTCACATGTACCGGGATTTTGTTCCACAGCATAGGGAGTCTCTGGGTGATGAATCTGTCCCTCCAGCACGTTCTATTTATAACCGTGTCAAGGTTTAAGTCTCCGCCCTTGTGGTTCTGAGGGATCTAGATTTTTGAGGTGAAGCATATTCATCAAATCTGGGTTTGACATGGCCTTATATGTCAGGCACAGGTCACCTCTGAGCAAGCGGTATGAGACTGAATAAAGCTGGAGTTCTTTCAGTCGGGCAGCATAAGACATATTTTGAGACCCTTTATCCTTTTGGTGAGGAACTTTGGGGCCTTTCAAGCTGCATCAGGTGTCTGGTCAGATACATTCGAACGGGCATTGTACTCAATCATAGGTCTAATGAGTGATGAGTACAGGGGACGATGACCTCCCTTGATCTAGATGTGAATCCCTTCATGATCAGGTGGGCGATATAGAAGGTTTTCCTAACTACTTTAGCAACATGAGTGTCAAACGAAAGACTACTGTCAACTTGGGTCCCCAGATCCCTGATGACTTTTTCTGTGCTCAGTGGATTGTCACCTATATGGTAGCTAGGGGTAACCTTGTTTTTCCCGAAGGGTATGACTATGCATTTTTGGCGTTTAACTTCAGGCCATGGCTCTGGCACCAGTTATCCGCTTCTGTGAGGCCCTTCTGGAGGATATCTGTGTCAGATGTGTTTTCGACTATGGCACCCAGTTTGCAGTCATCTGCAAACTTTGTCAGCCATAACCCTCCTGTGTTTGCTTGTACTTCAGAAAAGTAGATGCCGAACAAGAGTGGACCCAGGACTGAGCCCTGTGGGACACCACTTGTGACAGGCTTTGAGTCTGACATGGCTCCAGCAACTCTGACCCTGTGGGTTCTGTCGCTAGCCAGTTTGCAACCCATCTTGTGATGTATGGGTTTACATTCAAGCTGATGAGTTTTTCGATGATACCTGAGTGGGGTATTGTGTCGAAGGCCTTTGCCAGGTCAAGGTAGGCTGTATGGACTGCCTTTCCCTCATCAATGGCCTTGGTGACTGTCTCGAAAAAGTCAACCAAGTTTAAGAGGCAGGATCTGCCTTTGACAAAGCCAAACTGGGTTGGATCCAAAGTCTGCAAGTTCCCTATGTCTTTATTTATGAGTTCCATTATGATCCTCTCCATGGCTTTGCAGATAAGGCTTGTCAAGCTAATGGGGCGGTAATTTCCAGGGTCTGTGGAGGCACCGCCTTATGAAGTGGGACCACAGTCGCCGTCGCCACTCCTTGGGTAATGATCCTGAGGTGAGGCTAAGATTAAACAGCTGTCCTAACTGTGGGTTTAATTCCTCGTTGAGTTCATGAAGCACACAGCCGGGGACACCATCCGGTCCCATGGATGCTGTGTTTTTGCCTTAGTGAGGGCAGTTCTCACCTGGGCGTTGGAGATGTTTGCGGGGCTACAATCCTCTGGAATAGATATCTCTCCTTTTGGGGCGGAGGGGGGGGGGGAGTTTGCACTGAACCTGTCAGCCAGTATGTTAGCAATGTGTGTAGGTTCAGTAATTTTCACATCATTTTGAACTAATTCTGAGCATATCTGGGAGTTTCCTCCTAGGTTTCTAACATAGCTAAAGAAGGCCTTATGATTGTCTTTAGAGTCCTTGGCGATTTTTCTCTCAAAATTTGCCTTTGATGATTTTATGAGAGCTCTTAGTTTTTACTTATAATGATCAAAGGTGTCTTACCTTTCAAGGATTTTGCTCTATCTTGTAGTAGCTTCCTCCTTTTGTTGTAGAGCTTGTTTATGGCTGGGGTCCACCAGACTGGACGCTTGCCTTTGGTACAGAGAGTCTTAGTTTTGTTTGGGATTGCCTGATCCATGCAGTCCTGTAGGTGCTGGTAGAAGGCATTTGTAAGTGATTCAGCGGTTTGAGTAATGTTTACCACTGGCTCAGGGGCCTTAAAGGAGACCACACTAGTTTTTAGAAGTGTGAAATCGGCTTTTGAGAAGTTTTTCACTGTGGTCTTTTTGTTTCAGGTGGGGGCGGGATGAGGACCTCCAGCGAGATTAGTTTATGATCTGATCTCACCAGTGAGGGGTATACTTCGGTGTTGAACATTTTGATCCCATGTTCGTGATGATGAGATCAAGTATGTTTTCACCTCTTGTGGGGATGGTGACTAGTTGTTCCATGGCATTTGAGTTTATGAACTCCAGGAATCTTTGGGTTAGAGTGTTCGGGCTTGAGTAGTGTTCCCAGTCTATATTAGGGTAGTTGAAGTCACCTAGTATGATGGTGTTTGGAGATACATTTATCCCCTCCAATGTTTTCAGGAAGGCCATGTGAGGTTCCTGAGTTTGAGAGGGTGGCCTGTAACATGCTACAAATTGCAGAGCAGTCTTGCCTATGGTTAATTGCACCTGGATGGTCTCCGATGCATCGTGCGTTGCCACCAACCTTGAGGTGTGGGTGTCCTTTATGAATATGGACACCCCCCCCTCCTTTCTTGGTGTTGTCCGGATTTTGGGGCCGGAACGCATGATATGAGGTGAAACCTGTTAGTGCTGGGGTGCTCTCAGGAGCCTTGAACCAGGTTTCTGTCACAGCACAGACATCGATGTTCACCATATTGAGAAGGGCCTCGAGTGCGTGCATCTTGAGATTGAGACTTCTGGCATTGAGCAGCATTACCCTTAGTTTTTTTCCTTTTTGGTGTTCTAGGGTGGTAGGTTTAGAATTTGAGCCTTGCCTAAAAAAGGCACTATGGGGGTGGCAAGAGCCTTTGCCAATATCCAATAACTTCTTTAAATCTCCTGTCTTTACCTTGTAACAGCTCAAAAGTGCTTGCCATGGTCAGTGCCACTTTTCTGGCAGATGAATATTTCTGTGTGATATTTGCTTTCCCTTTTTTAAATCTTTTCAACATTCAAACAATGATCAGAGTGTTCACATGCCTCCTTTTCATTACTCTCTCTCTCTCTTACATAAATGAGATTTTCAGCTCTTAAATTTGAACTAAAAGCTTTTAATTTTAAAATATTGGGGACACGAGTACAGAGCTCACCTTTACCTTGTTTGTACTAAACCAGAAGTTCCATAAACCTAATGTCTTATTCCAAACCTTGCATAACACCTAATTCTTCTTTGTTATGTTTGCACTGTATCAGTCTGGATATGTACTGTGTCTATATCTCTACTTTCTGCCATATAATTCCCCACTTTGTTTACTTTGTTCAGCTATTTCATATTATCTGTTGTTTCAAGGGGAACTTTACTATTACACCTTGTTCCCAAAGCTGTTAGACATTTATTTAATGTAATATATTATTTGTTTAATGCTAACCACCTTGGACTGTAACCTCTGACATTGTCTTGGAGAAGCCAGTTTTTCTGTGAACATCATAGCTTAGAGACCAGTTTATTTTCTTTTAATTTCAGAGTGCCTGTCTTTTTATACTTGTGTATAGTATAGGGCAGTTGCACTCCAGCAAAGATATGCTACAGTTGCAATGACAGTCTATCCTGTATTAATTATAACATCATCTTATTTATTTATTCACTTATTGTTTTTATGGACAGCTGTCCCCCTAAAAAGGGAGAGTCCATTGCTCCCATGCTGTCAATATCATCCATATCAGCAGCCACATGCTTGGTTGAACTTCTCATTAGCTACCTTTTCTAGAAGCTTAGTAGATGCCTTTATTACTGTATTTAAAAAATAAAAAGTGTTTATGATTTCAGTAAAAAGAAATGTTTGCCATACTATGAAATTCATTACAGCCACCCCAAAATATTCATCTATATTATAATATTTAAATTACAGTTTTAACAAACATAGGAAAGAATAGAGTTTTATTAACATTTTTATACATCCAGCATGCCATATCTGACATTTTAATGCAAGTCTAAAGACTCTTTTTTTATAGTTGCTTCATATTTGTGGTGTTGGGCTACCTGCACTTATCCAGACATTCCAGCTTCATCTCCGCTCTCTGTAGTCTACCACCTTCATTCTGCTTAAAATGACTGCATCATTTCTATCCTGTCACCCAAAAGTTTGTATTTTATAAAAGTAGAAAACTTTCTTAGGTTTTGACACAGCAGCCCTTGATGTATGCTTTTCACCATTTTGTGTTAGTCAACATTGCCCATCTTTGTGTCTCCTGATCCAATCCTCTTACTTCATACGCTATCTTCAGCACTTCCTCAGGGCAGTTAAAACACCTCACTCCATGAAGACAAAGAGATCTTGGTGACAGCGGGATAGAGTAAGATAAAGCCGTACCCCCTTCAATGTGTTATAGGCTCTTTACCTGGACAAATGTCATCTATCTTCTTGTGGATGCAGAATAATCTTGATCTATAAAAATCCTTGATTCACCATAATGCAAACACAGCTCAGGTTTTTATAACTGACAAAGAATTCTATCTTTCACGTTATATGTGGGCAACTGGGTATATGATAAGAGTAACCACACCAGGTTCCAAGTTGTTCTATGATTCCACTGAACTTCAGTTTCAGTTTCAGGAATCAGACTCCAGTTTGCAGCTTGTTTGATTATAAAACATTTACATTTCTTGCTGTCTGAGTTTTGGGATAGCCCACTTATCCTTATATTTGTTTCACCAGGATACATCTTCATGATCCATAAACATTGCCTCCATTAATTATGTTCTGGCTTCCAATGCAGCAGTTGTTTTGCTTTTAACAGATCATTTTCTTTAATTATGCTTTGTTAAACATCTGGACCCTCATTTACCATATCTGTTATATCATTAGTAGTCTTAGCAGTGTCCCTAATATAGTCTTCCACTCTAATATAGAGTTTTTAACTTCCAAGAAAACATCTTTTAGTATAACTTCTTCAAATCTCCTGTCTTTACCTTGTAACATCTCCAAAGTGCTTGCCATGGTCAGTGCCACTTTGCTGGCAGATGAATATTTCTGTGTGATATTTGCTTTCCCTTTTTTAAATCTTTTCAACATTCAAACAATGATCAGAGTGTTCACATGCCTCCTTTTCATTACTCTCTCTCTTACATAAATGAGATTTTCAGCTCTTAAATTTGCACTAAAAGCTTTTAATTTTAAAATATTGAGGACACGAATGAAGAGCTCACTTTTACCTTGTTTGTAACAAACCAGAAGTTCCATAAACCTAATGTCTTATTCCAAACCTTGCATGTCACCAACATGGACCTTCTAAAGGTCCTGGGGTATCCAAAAAAACTAGCCACCATATCACTGCTAACATAACGTCCCCTTCAGAGAACACAGAACATACATAAGTTCAAAGTTCTGTTCACCCAAGACTGGACTAGACAGTCAAGAGGAGAAGGTAAACACATGCACCACACCACACTTATCACATAGTCCCTCAAAACCTACACCACCAAAACACACATATAGCAACACAAAACACACACCTACATTTTCAGAGGCTCTCAATAAAAATCTGCTCAAGTAACAGAGACCTCCAAAGAAGGAACGCATGCAACCTCCACCCCCCCCAACACAACCCAAATGACACATGGCTCACAAACTCAGTGTGCCACTCAACCACAGCCCATAAGGCATAACAACGAACACAACACTCTAGTCATAGGTGACTCCATAGTCAGGCACACTGATGTTCCACTCACCAGGCTAAACAAAGAGAAACTTACTGTCAGCTGCCTGTCGGGTGCCAGGATCCGACACATAACCCACGCACTCAGGTCTCTCCACCACAAATACAAATATGACTCTGTCATTGTCCATGTTGGTGTGAATGACCTGAGATGTACCTCCCTGCACTACATGAAAAGAGACATGGAGGAGCTCTCTGATCTTGTAGCCCAGGCAGGTATAACACTAGCCCTGAGTAGCATCCTGACATCACCCAGAATGATACTATAGTACAAGGACAAAATGATTGATTTCAACAATTGGCTAAGCTTCTGGTGGCATTCTAAGGGGATCCAGTATCTGTCTGCCTGGGATGACATGATCGATAGACCATGATGCTTTGCCAGAGATGGCCTGCACCTGTCACCCTTGGGATTCTGGATACTGGCTAAGGCTCTTGCCACCCCTATAGTGCCTTTTTTAGGCAAGGTTCAAATGACAAATTCACCACCATAACAGGTACAAGCGAGCAAAATCTGAGGGTAATGCTACTCAATGCTAGAAGTCTAAACCTCAAAATGCATTCACTCGAGGCACTCCTTAAAATGGAGAACATCAAAATCTGTGCAGTGACAGAGACATGGTTCAAGGCTCCAGAGAGCACCCCCTGCATTTCCAGGCTATAATTCATACCACACCTTTCGGCCACCTAACCTGGACCAAAACACCAAAGGTGGAGGTATGTCCATATTCATTAAGGATATCCACACCTCCAGGCTAGTTGCTCAGCATAATGCATCTGAGATTATCCAAGTGCAACTAACTCTGGGCAAGACCGGAATCCAAATTGTAACTTGCTACAGATCCCCCACCATGCCCCATTATTCCCACTCCTCATTTCTTGATACACTGGAAAATATTAGGGTACAACCTAACACCCTAATAATAGGCGATTTCAACTACCCCACCATTAACTGGGAAAACTATTCATGTACCAACTCTTTTGCTCAATGTTTTCTGGAATTCATAAATTCCTATGCCTTGGATACACTTATCCACACCCCCACCAGGGGCAGCAATATCCTAGACCGGGTCATTACCAACATGGGCGACCAGTGTTCCACATCAGTGGTCAATTCCTCATTGGTCAGATGCGACCACAAGCTAATCAGCCTAGACATCCACATCCCACCCTCCACCCCCATTAGGGAAACCACCGTAAAAAATTTCTCCAAAGCCAACTTCATGCTTCTTAAGTCAGAAGTGGCAAACTTCATGACACCCATGCAGATGGACAATAGAGGTACAACTGCTGAATCCTACACAAATGCACTTTATAAGCATTTACACGAGTGCATGGATCATGCAATCCCTAACAGAACCAAGATGCTATCCTCCAAAAAAAGGAAGCCAATCTGGTGGTTCCTTGCCATAAACAAACTCTACAACAGTAGAAAGAAACTGTTGCAAAAAAGAGTAAAATCCCATGACTGGAAGAACTCCCTGGTCAGCCTTAGTAAGAAGCTGAGATCCTTCATAAAATCCTCCAAAGCTAGTTATGAAAACAAAATTGCCACTGATTCTAAAGACAACCACAAAGCATTCTATAGCTATGTCAAGAATCTAAATGGCAACACTCAGATCTGCTCTGAGTTACAGCACAATGGCACTAAATATACAGAACTAACTGATATTGCCAACATCCTGGCAGATAGGTTCAATGCTAACTTAACCCCACCTCTCACCCCCTAAAGGGCCCATCTCTATACTGGAAGAATGCAAAGTTCCTGTAATCATGGCTGCACCAGTAAAAACCACACTCTCCAAAGCCAAGAACACAGCATCCATGGGACCTGACAACATCCCAGGCTGCGTTCCACATGAACTACAGAATGAACTGGCACCCCACCTAAGCACCGTGTTCAATCATAGCCTTACCTCAGGCTTTGTGCCCACTGAATGGCACACAGCGATGGTTATCCCACTCCACAAAGGCGGAGCCACCATGGACCCTGGGAACTACTGCCCCATTAGCCTAACGAGCCTGGTCTGCAAGGCCATGGAATGTATCATCATGACACTTATAAACAAAGAAATTGGTAATCTCCAAACTTTGGACCCCACCCAGTTCGGGTTTGTAAAAGCAGATCATGTCTCCTAAACCTGATTGACTTCTTTGAAGCAGTCACCAAAGCTGTAGATGAGGGTAAGGTGGTTCACACAGCCTATCTAGATCTCGCCAAGGCTTTTGACACCATCCCCTACTCTGGAATTATAGATAAACTCACTAAACTAGGAATAAATCCCTATGTCACAAGATGGGTTGCCAACTGACTCACTGACAGAACCCGCACTGTGAAACTAGCAGACTCCAAATCTGACTTCAGACCAGTGACAAGTTGAGTACTACAGGGTTCAGTCCTGGGTCCCCTCCTGTTCGGTATCTACTTTTACGAAGTACAGGCTAACACAGAAGATCTTTGGCTAATGAAGTTCACAGATGACTGCAAACTAGGAGCCATAATTGAAACTCCTAACGATGTGGACATCCTACAAAAGGGCCTCATTGAGACAAATGCCTAGTGTCAAAGCCATGGTCTCAAGCTCAATGCCAAAAAGTGCATTGTCATCCCCTTTGGTAAAAATTCTGTACCCATGAGCTACCACATAGGTGGTAGTCTACTTAACACCGAAAGTGTGATAAGAGACCTTGGGACCCAGGTGGATAGTAGTCTCTCCTTTGATAATCACATCACCACAGTAGTCAGGAAATCCTTCTACGTGGTACACCTCATCACAAAAAGTCATTGTTCCCCTCTACTCATCACACATTAGATCTATTATAGAGTACAATGCCCCTTTTGGTATGTGCCTCACAAGACATCTACAACAACTGAAAAGACTGCAGAAATACCTCACAAAGAGGATTACCAGCCTCAAACAGATGCCCTATGCAGACCGTCTCAAAAAACTCCAGCTTTACTCCATCGCATATCGCCTACTCAGAGGTGATCTCTGCCTAACATACAAAGCTATGTCAAACCCAGAGCTGTTGGACATGCTCCACTTAAAGAAATCCCAATCCCTCCAAGCTACATGCTCTAGGGACCTAAACCTTGTTACCACAATAAACAGAACATGCTGGAGGGATAGATTCCTGTCCCAGAGACTTCCCATACTCTGGAACAAACTACCTATCTATATCAAACAAAGCTTCTCATTAGCACTCTTCAAGAAAAATCTTGATGATTGGATGGGAAATAGGAAATTCACCCCGGGGATCACCTCTGTGGCTCTGCTCAATAGGAGCACAGGAAAATAATTTTCTTGGGTGGCGAAAGCCAGGGTAACTTTTTGGATAGGCTTGTATAGGCCCTAGGGCCAATAGCCTAGTACCTACCTATGAACATATGAACCTAAAAAACTACCTATTAAGTCAAATGCCCAAATTATAGAAGTCTTTAATTATCCTTCAGTTAGTTGGCTTACCTATATAACCGCATAAAATATGTCCAGATATTCTTTGATTTTGTGAATACCAACTCCCTAGTGCAAGTTGTAATTTTTCCCACTCAGGGTGCTAACCTCCTTGATCTGGTCCATACTAACTGCTCCAGTTCTTCTACCACCCAATATGTCTGTAGTCCATTGAGTAAATCAGATCACCAGGCTGTAACCTTCACCTTTATTATAAGCCTCCCCACCAAAAAAAAACAACAGTATTTTGGGACTATTCAAAAGTCAAATTATTGCTGCTTACTGATATCCTGGACAAACACAGCTGGCATATTCCATAAAAGAAACTGGTTGATGATGCCACCCTTGCTTCGTCATACTCCTCAGAATTTAACTCTATCATGAATAAATGTACATCATCATGAATTTAAAACTAAACCTATATTCTGGAACTCCCTTACAAATCAGCTCTGTAGGGAAAATAAAAAGTTCAGGACTCTTTATAAAAAATTCCATGTTCTTCGCTTTAGATATAATCAAAAGACACAAACCAACAGGGAGTACAAAGCCACGTATGAACTTAGAGCAGACATTAGTACCCAGGATAGCTATAAGGCCTTCTTCAAATAAATTAGGAACCTCTGCAGTAAAACCCAGTTCTGCTTTAAGCTAATCAATGACATATTCCATTCCATACAAGCTAATGTTCTGCCAAAAAATTTTAGCATCAGCTTTACACCCCACATACCTCATTATTTCCCTAAATTCTTCCATTACTGTTCTGCCTAAATTCATCCTATCAAGTCATATCAGCACTATCTAAAAACTAAAATACTAGTTGCATGAGTTACTATAATATTCCAATAGTTCTCTTTTTTGTTTCCCATCAAAGCTGCCTGATGGTTCCATTACCTTCACCTAAGTAGTAGTAGTAGTCTCCAGGCTAGGTGAAAGATCTGCAATCCATTTTTTCTTGTCTGATGTACCTCAATAAACCCGTTTATTCTTCCTCTATGGCAAGAGTGAGGTGGTAGAGAGTGGTCTAGGTTAGAGGTCCAATCAGATGGCCTACCCCCCCCCCCCTTGTTACAGCATCTCCCCTCTCTTGCAGTGGCTTATTGAGCACTGCTTCCATGCTGCCATTCACAGTGAGTATGCCTCTGCATGCTATCTCATCTTACATGCATGCACTCAGGTGGCACGTGTTCAAAGGCTCTTGCTCCAGTGGTGCAAACCTAGTACTCCTATTAGGTGCCATCAAAGTGGCAAGCTAGAGCAGTGTCCCTTCCATCCAAGATCAGAAAACTGACAGAGATCTTGCCAAGGTCAATGGCAGCATTCTTCTTACTTGTATCATGGGCAAACTCTTCTGTCTGAACATTAACCTTTATGCTGTCCTCTGGATAGCAAACTGACTTTCAAAGAGAACTCAGATTAAAAAGGTTGACAGTATCTGCTCTAGTCACATAGATGCTACTTGCAGTATTCTGGTCCCTTTTTATTCAGCATTTACTTCTCAGAAATGTTGTATCTAAGGTGTCTGGCGAACAATGTCTGCAGACAGTTGTAGTTTAGGGTACAGTTGTCAGCTCGTCAGTAATATCTTTATTCTCTAGTAGGGACTGGTCAGATCAATGTTTTGTGCGCTGGCCAGCAAAGCCTTAATCCCCTGTTGTTATCACATCATTAGCACCTCTCCCAAAACAAACCGTTATTACAGACCTGAATATCAGCATAAACAATCACCTTTCTTTTGACAATCATGCCTGGATTGCGGTTTGGAAATCCTTCTACCTTGCACAACTTATCTATTATATCTCACCAGGCAAAGGAAGTTCTTGCTCTTCGATACTCTTGTCCTGTTATGCCCATTATCAAAAACAGTGTCCACTCTGGAATATACCTATTGAAGATCTTGTACAACTTTAAAGACTGCGAAGATTGTTGACTAAAACGTTCTCTGGTTTAAGTCACATAGAGATTCACTGTTGCTGTTACTTCACGACCTCCTCCTAGGATGTGTAAAGGCAAAGCTTCTGTAACATAAAAATAAAGATGTGGACTTTTTGCAGTACCACCCATGCGAGGCATACAATTACTAGAGACAGGGGCTGTGTGTGTGGTATTTTCCTCTGGTGTACCAGATGGCAAAGTCATTGGTAGTTCTTAACCTGGTGGGCGTCATGTTCCTCTATGCCTAGAAAAGAGATTTATGACATCCATGAGTATGCAGACAAATGTCAGTTTTGTTCCAAATAGTGAAAGCCAAGCCAAACTCAGTAACAATTCCTAGAACTCTTAAAATCAGGAATATGTCAAAGACGGATGTATATTTAAAGCGTGTATGGCGCATTCTCCTGAACACATTCAGCCATGGTGATCAAACCCATTATATCAATGAATGCTGGCCTGTGGCAGCATGTGCTATATGTAAACTCCAGTACACAAACATTCCATGCTATACATGACTTATTATAAGAAAAATGCCACATACATAACATGCATGTATATATATATATATATATATATATATATATATATATATATATATATATATATATATCAAAGCACAAAGCGTGTGTTATAAAATAAGTACAGATACATAATGGCTGGAATTTAGTACAATGAGTGTGTCCACTATATCTTCACCAGGACAATCAGTCTAAAAATGGAAGGAGGGAGGGAGGGAAGGATGGATGGATGATTATTATTAAACATATCAGTGGGTGCCTTACTCAGGCAGAAAGCTGGTGGTAGAACAAGCACAGCCTGTCAGTGGCCAACAGTTGAATGATCAGAAAACTGACCACAGGGAAGAAGAGACTGTAGGTAGTTTATAGGGTCTACAAATATGCATGTACAATTAGTGGTCATGCAAGAGCCAGGTTCAATGGACAAACATGGAACTGTACTGAAGTGAGTGGACTATTTCTGTATGTTAACATGATAACACAGATTAAGAAGTACTTTTGAATACTGCTAATGTGTGTGAAATGTACAGATTACATTTTACAGTCTGTTCTTATCTGCAATCATTTTGATGTACTTTATTAAATTTATGGGGCAATCAAATGAATAACTGAAGTCCTCCTGTAAAATCTGCTTTGATAACTAACCTGTGGCTTTCTGTCAGGTCTTTCTAGTTCTGCTGCCAGCATTATAAATAATGTCCAATAATTTTAGTCCAGCTGTACATTTTAGAGAATCATTAGCGCTGTTATCAAAAAACACAGAAGGGAGCTCTTATGCTGTCTGGCTGCCAAAGGAATTATTAGGTTATCTGTTTAAAAGTGACCTTTCCTGGAAGTAATACGTAACCACAGAATCTATGACTGGTTTAGCCAGCTAACGGTACTTTGGTAGTGTGTACATTGTGGCCAAAAGACTTGTGAATAATGAGTATTTTATACACAATTACCACTGCAGCATCAGGCCTTTCTGAATAATATTAAAAGTTACCATTTCATCTATTTTATTATGACTCACTCACCCTCCCTCTTCTGTTCTCATGCATGTCGGCTCTTTAATCTGTCAGTATTCTGACATTGACATTGTTTTTACTCATGTTTCATGGCCAGAAATACCCCTTTTATTATTTTTCCTCCTCCTCTGTATTCCCGTTTCTCCTATCTTTCATAATTTTTTACAGCTATTACTTTTATTACAGTCAAAGATGATTTACAAAGAAATAACAGTTGCTCATCTGTGTTAACAACTTTGATTTGCTACAACTCTAAGGATGTTGTTAGAATCATTTGTTGCAGTAAATACAGGTTTGGACTTCCTAAATTCATTTTCCTTATATATTATGCGTTGTCCTAGTTATTTCCTTTTCTGCTTTTTTACAAAATTAATATAGCTCAGTGTGATGCCTTAGGGTTCATCCCTTTGTATAGCTATGTGTTGTATTGTTCCTTTTGTAAACTTTATTGTTGTATTTTTTTTTGTACTGTGGTAATAGTAGTGAGTCTAATGTATCAGTGACATGTTCAAAGAAGCCCTGCCAGTTCAGGAGGCAGGATTTTCCTTTGTCAAACCCAACTTGGCTTAGATCCAGGGCTTCTATACTTCCTGTGGCCTTGTTAGTAAGTTCCATAATGTGGACTTCCATTAACTGTAATGCATCATTATTGATTTACTAGAGATATAAAAGTGAATAGAAGCCTATGTTGATGAACAAACATCTGCTTTTTCTATGCACTTTCAGGAATATCTGAAATGTGGTTATATCAAACATAACTTACAGATATCATTCAATTCAGTTTAGGTTAGACAATCTGAAAATTAAAAAAAATGATAACCCAATGTCTAGGATTCACAAACAAGTGAAATGCTGCGCACCTTTGCAGTACTAATGTTCAAGGATGCTGCTGCACAAACAGCCACAGAGCTATTATAGATTTATTAGGCAATGGATGGCACCTGCATGCTGAATAAATGATTGCATACAAATGAGAGGCACAGCATTAATGAAAGAGACAGCACCGGTCTGCAGTGGATCATAAACAGCTCTACAGTAGTGCTCGTGCCAATGTGAGAAAAGGCAGTGGCAAGACCTTTTTATTGTGCAGTTACACACCTAATGTAGTGATGTGCAGCTCCAGCTAGTGCCCTGCTGGCAGAAAAATGGTAGCGCAAATGGTTAAAGCAGCCAATGGAAAGACCACTGTGGATGTGCACGGCACTGTAGTAACTCTGTTTTAGCATATAAATGGAGAGGAAATGGGATAGACAGGAAAGCTTGAAAGAGGAGAACAGCAAGCAGAGGTAAAGACAGAAGGGCAACCATAACGTATGAAAGGTTGGAGGAAGAAAGACTATTTATTTTGTGAAGAAGGACACCCTTTGAAAGCTTGACAAAAGAAGGGCAGTTGGGAAGGTTATGAGAGATGGCTGTGGATGCTAAAACAGGAGAAGAGCAGGTAGCAGGATCAGACAAGCAAACCTAAAACACAGACACATGCAGATAGGAGTGGTATACCTACAAAAGGAGGGGAGGACAGTAGTAGCGCACATACAAAGGGTAGGAAAATGATGATGGGGAGGGCATGGTGATGAAAAAGTATGAGTATAGGGTGAAATCCATCTATGGCTCAATGCCAGGACAGACCAGAAGGCAGCAAACCCATGTATCACTTATCGGAGTGGTCAATGGTATGGGGTGGTTTTTCTTCCAGAGGGCCATGTCAGGGACCCACTAGTCTTGTTACTCAACCAGAAACATAAGAAGGCACTTGATCTTTATAATATGGGTGGCCATCTGGCAATACACCTCAACACAGACAACCAACCCTCCATACCTCTTGCCGGGTGTCCTCCTGTCCACCTTCTGGAAAGCAGCCTTCATCCCACTCCTCACTGGTAGACTTAAGAGGGTATCAGTGATTCTTTCAAGTCACCTTCAGCAGAGGAGACTTCACCATCCTGTGAAGAGGCTGACTTCATGGCTGCTATTGACATAGCAGCAGATGCAGCAAGTCCAGCAACTGAAGTAGGCCAGGGTGGTTTTCCTGATCCACTCTTCCTCCTCTCTCCTACAGAAGGGCAACAGAATGGGATAAGATCATCAGACCCACATATGAGAGTAACACCAGTGTAGATATGAAGGAGACTGCCACACAACACACACCCATAACATAGACACACACGCACCCTACTGCCTTTAAGAGGTGCTCCGCCAGCACTAAACCATGTTCAGCAGCAGCCAACCATGTTCATTTGCTGCTACTCTGCCACTGGAAAAGAAATATGTACTGTTAAGTATATATTTACAACAAAGAATAGGAAAGCCATATTAAAAACAAAACACTAACTGTACATTTCTGGCTTCTTCTCCTGAACATTGGACTCACACTCATGATGCAGATCTGGGTGATGTTGCCACATATCATTGTAATGATGCTGCCAACACTGATTGACAGAATGGGTGATGGGAATAGCACTGGTTCAGCATTCATTCCAGTTCATGTCATCAATCCACTATATGCAGCAGGCCATCATAACTGCCTAGTAGGCATTTCCTGAAGTTCCTGTGTGGATAAAAAGCAGGAAAATCATGCTCTCTGTTGTATATTAAACTAGAGCATTACATTCCCTGCTTCCTGAAGTAAAAGAGGCCATTCAGTTGCCATCACTCAAGGTGCAAAATGGTAGCCCATGAGCACAAAAACACATTTGTGAATTACATGTCATGCAATAAAGAACTGCCCTGCGGCACAACGACATGACTACAGCTCTATACCATGGTTTTAGAACATTGCCATAGAGTTGCACTGTGGCATTAGAATGTGTCTGAAGTGCTGTATCATGGTGTTAGGATACAACTTAAGTGCTTCATTTTGGTGTTACTACATGGCTGTAGTGCTACAGCATGGTGCTAGAATATAGTTGAAGTGCTGCACCTTGGTGCTAGAAGATAGCTATTGTCCTGCACTATGGTGGTAAGATATGGCTGTATTGCTGCACTATGGTGTTAGGACATAGCTGTAGTGCTGTACCATGGTGTTAGGACATGGCAATAGTGATGCCCTAGGGAGTTAGGACATGAATGTAGTCCTGCACTAGGGTGTTAGGATATGACTATAGTCCTGTACCATAGTGTTAGGAAATGACTGTAGTGCTGATCTAGGGTGTTAGGACATGACTGCAGTGCTGCACCATGGTGTTAGAGCATAGCTGTAGTGTTGCACTATGGTGTTAGAACACTTATTTATTTATTTATTTGCATTTGTTTACTGGGATGGTTCAGCTGGGCCAGAAGTGCCCATTTTCAGTGGAGTCTTGGGGAGACAAGCTCCACATATAAGACATTTCACATTCAATACAGAATTTGCATTAATAAAGACATTTAGTACATATTATTGGCAGCTTATACAATTGGTGAAAAAAACAGTACATAAGTAATCAAATATATTATACAAGCAATACAGAGTATATACATGAGAACATTCCATATGAGTAGTTTTCAGCTAGCAAAATTTATATAGGACACATCATGCAGTGGGTGAACCCAGATATATGAATTAATCAGAGATTAGGTACTTAAAATTTTCACATGTTTAGGAGGTATAATAGCAGAGTGATAGGCTATATGAGACCTGTTGCAGGAATCAGCAAAGTCGGTAGATATTGTTGTAGATATAAGTGGTGGTATGATATTAAGGTAGGCTGTGAGAGTACCTGAATGCCTCACCTGGTTCAATGGTAGGTCTATAAGGGTTAGGAAGAGAAGGAAGTACACAGGAGGGATCAATGGTAGGACAATGAGGGTTGTAGAAGAGGGAAGTGGACAGAATGGAGAGGTAGAGTAAGTGAAAAGACAGGTGGGTGTGAAAGGAGGATGCCAGAGTAGTAGAGTGGGGGTGAGAATAGTTGTGATGGTTGAAGTTAAGTTATATGAGATGTGGTGTTATCACATGTGCACAGCCAAGATGAGGAGAGGTGTTGTTTCAAAGATGTCTTGAAGAGGGTTACTGAGTGGTTGGATCTAAGTGCTGGGGGAGGGAGCTCCAAAGTTTTGCAATGATAAAGAGTAAAGCATCTGGCCAGCCGAAAGTTTAAGTTTTTCTACATTTACAAGCACTTGGTTGTTGGATCAGAGTGGTCTGTTAGGATGGTATAAAGTAAGTATAGAAGATAGAGCAGGGCACATGGATGGATTATGAATGCATTTGTGAGCTGTAGTTAGTTGGAGAAAGGTGAGATAGTTGGGGAATTCAAGCCATTTTAGGCTGTGTAATGATAAGCAGTGATGGTATGAGTAGGAGGCATTAGTTACAAACTTAGCAATTTTGTTGTAGCATGTCTCTAGTTTGGACTTTAGAGAGAATTAGTCTAGTTTTTACTTTAGAGAAGACTGTCATGAACATGACAGTAGTGCTGCAGTAGGGTGTTAGGACATGGCTGTAGTGCTGTGTCATAATGTCAGCACATGGCTGCAGTGCTGCACTAGGGAGATAGGACATGACTGTAGTGTTTAACCATGGTGTTAAGACATTGCTGTTGTGCTTCTCTAGGGTGTTAGGACATGGCTGAAGTGCTGTACCATGGTGTTAAGACATAGCTGTAATGCTTCACCATGGATTTAGGACATGGCAGTACATCCGCACCATGTTAGGACATGGCAGTGCAGCTGAACCAGGTGCTAGGTCATGGCTGTGGTACTGCACCATGGTGTTAGGACATGGTTGTAGTGCTGCACTAGGGTGTTAGAAAATGATAGTAGTGCTGCACTAGGGTATTAGGATATGGCTGTAGTGCTGCACTTTGGTGTTAGGACACAGCCGTAGTGCTACATCTTGGTGTTAGAACATGACTGTAGTGCTGCACCATGGTGTTAGAACATGGCAGTAAAGCTGCACCATGGTGTTAGGACATAGCTGTAGTGTTACTTCATGGTGTTAGGACATGGCTGTAGTGCTGCACTAGGGAGATAGGACATGACTGGTGTGCTTCAACATGGTGTTAGGACATTATTGTTGTGCTTCCCTAGGGTGTTAGGACATGGCTGTAGTGCTGTACCATGGTATTATGACATGACTGTAGTGCTGTACCATAGTGTTAGAACATGGCTGTAATACTTCATCACAGAGTTAGGATATGGCAGTACAGCTGTACCATGTGAGGACATGGCAGTACAGCTGCACCATGATGTTGGTCATGGTTGTAGTGCTGCACTAGGCTGTTAGGACATGGCTGTGGATCTGCACCATGGTGTTAGGACATGGCTGTAGTGCTGCACTAGCAAGTTAAGATATGACTGTAGTGCTGCTCCATTGTATTAGGCCATGGCTGTAGTGCTGCACTTGGGTGTTAAGACACATATTTATTACTGCAACATAGTGTTGGGGCATAGCTGTAGTGCTGCACCAGGGTTTTAGCACATGGCTGTAGTACTGTACCATGGTTTTAGGACATGGCTGTAGTGCTGCACTAGGGTGTTAGGACATGGCTGTAGGGCTGCACCAGGTATTAAGACATGGCTCTAGTGCTGCACTGTAATGTTAGGACATGGCTGTTATGCTACATTGTGATGCTATGGGCATATACAAGCCATATGACCAAGTATACAGATCATATGCTTTATGTTTATCATAACATGTACAACTCATGCTGATATGTATTGATAGAGCAGAGGGCACTAGCAATGCTTCATACACAGTGACTCTGGCTACTTTTAATAGTATTAGTGCAGTGCTAAATGGGTCTTCTTAATGTGATATAAAATATTAATCATGTTTTGCACACTACCTCTTACAACCAGACAGCGTCAAAGTAGAGGAATTTCAGTAAAGTCTTTGAGAGGTAGTGCTTCCCAGACTTAAGGAAGGACACCTGTCCAGTAAAGTCCCTCAGCATCGCCAACAAATCCTTAAGTGGATGCCAGTGATACCAAGGCAGATTCTGTGTATAATTGGGAACCCATGACACTGTAATATCTGCCTATTGCTGGGGATGTCAGACTCTGAATAAAGGAAACAATTGGAAGGACATGTCTTAAGGGGTGTGGTGTTCCAGGGCAATATGTTGAGGCATGGCTACAGTATATCAATGGGGATGAGGCTCTGCTTGTACAAACAGTAGCTAATAACCACGTGATTAAAGGGTATTGGAGGATGTGATCATAGTTATATAGATCCTGCAGCATACCGTACACATCTAATAATTAACATGCTTTACCCACGGGTCCACTGGTAATGGCATTACTGCCTCTAGAAGTAGTGCCTTGAAAAGGTCACTAGCCAGGAAAATGTGCCTCCTGGGCAGTGGAGTCAAAGACAAGCATTATCATAATTAGGTTTGGCAGGGACTAGTACAGGATGCAAATGGTGTGAATAACAATAATAAGTCTCTAAAACAGGTATAATGAAGGGTTACTGATATGGTATTCCCTGTGAAGGAAAAGACATGGGACATTGCAGCAGATAGGTCCACCAGAGTTGGTGGACCATGAGTACAGATGTGGCTTACTGAAGGGAGGAATTTTTGGTATCACTCATAGGCCAGGAAGTTGGGAGAGGTAGCCTTTCAAATCTGAGGTGGTATGAATGTGGGAGATGGGCTGGCACCTGCCACCAATGTGTCACATGGAGAAGCATCAGTTTTTGTCTAGTGCTCAGTACATGTTCAAAGTGAAAAATTATCTAAGGGCCATATGTATACCTGTCTATCTAGAAACGTTTGCTGTGAACTTCAGCAACCTGCATGACAAGGTAGGTCTGCATGTTGTAGTGGTATATTCATGTATAATGGTATGCAAAGTGTGACATCCCCTCTCTGGGCCAGTAATCAAGGAGCTTGAAGCATTGCCACTGACACTGGAGAGGGACATTCACTTGGAACAAAAGTAGATGCACACAGTATTTCCAGATGCAGTTCTCTGCGTCAAGCACAAGAGCATACAGGGAACACACTCAGTCCGGAGGCTGGGTTTCTCTCTGTCTCTGTCTCTCCAGACCCGCAATAAGACTCCCCACTGGCACAGCTGTAATGTTGAGCCCTCAGCTGAGAGTCCAAGCCTATTCCTCCACCACTCTCTAAGCAGCTGACACATGATCTTTGAGATTTGATTTGCACAAACACATACATACACCTGGGAAAGGCTGGCACAGATTTACTCACTCTGCTACCCTTTGCCCAGACTATAAGGTAGTTACTGCACCAGACACTCCAAAGCCAGATACTCTAAGGCTCTTACAAGGGTTCCCAATTATACTGAGTAAAATTAATACTAATACAAATGGTAATGTTGACCAAACAGCAAGGCTTTCAGGAGCAGCCACAGTGTCACCAAATCAACATAAGTATTCTCACAGGTTAAAATATTCTGTAAAGGAACAACCACAAGGAAAAGTTTAAATATATTTAATAATAAATAATAAAAGAACATGAAAATACTAAATACCTATTTACAATAAACACCAGAGTTTCAATCACAGGAAATATTAAAATAACACAGATGAATAGATTCACACAGATACAAAAAACAGTAGAGTACTTAGCTAATCTCACTATATTTTCCTGACTGATCTCAAGAATTATTATTCCCTGGTTACTCACTAAAGCAAGGAAAGATGAAGTAGGTGAGTGATCCTTCTAGGTCAGATTTCAAAAACAGACTGCTCTGAGACTTCTGTTTCATCTAGTATTAAAATGTAATTTTGGTGTTGGGTTACAGAATGACATCATATACATCTGGTCATCTGACTTCTGGTTCCCATACTACCCCCCCCCCTTTTACTAGAAACTGAACCAGAATCTCACACATATGTGTTACCATACACACAGCTTTGCTAAGATGTGTTACAGCATCTGGAAGCCGTAAAACCATTTCAGCACTTCCACCCTTCCAGGGTAGGAATTAGTTCACTGCTAAGGACAATACAGCAGGATTCCTAGTCCTTGTTTTTACAGACATTTTGTCCCTGGCTGCAATCAGAACTGTAAGATACAATCTTTATGGCCTAAACCAGGCAATTTAATTTCAGAATATTTTTCTAAAAGTTAGCTGGGGCTAAGCTTAATCTCTTCTCTTCTAGTGTCATGTGTTACAATATATACATTTAATCAGTTAAACAGTGCGGTCTGACATACATGTATATTTCTTTTCTGTCCACCAGGACACACTGTTAGTACATTTTTAATACAAGCAGCTTTACAAACACATTTTTCAATATGAGGATCTGTGCAAATCAGTTTGATATACAAATGACATAAAACTTCAGCAAGCAATCTTGGCATATTTTACACACCCACTGCACTACTTCTCCTGGCATAGCTGGCAATACCTCACATCATCACACATGGCAGAGGCGATTATAGAAGCATACATATGTGGACTGACAGTGGTGTTATGCGCATTAATAGTTCCACAGATTTCATTGGTGGAAGGTCCAGCACAACAGGACAACACAGAGTTGATAGCAGGACACTTGCGGTGGCAACGTGCAAGTGGCATGGTCAGATAACAAAATGATACTGTCTGCAACACTATGAGGGGAGGGGCTCACCACGTCCACCATTAGAAAATTCACTGTAGAGGTACAGGGTGAGGAGACAGCTTCACCAGTACATGGCAAACATTCTATAGCCATGAGTACAGGGTATATATCTGTGTATCCAAACTACATAGTATCTGACATGCACACCACAACTGAACCTGACATGGCTATCATACAGTATAGATGCAAGGGGGGTGGGGGTGTGCCATGTGGTCATGACTCTAGGACTGTCCCAGAATGGCTATGCCACTTGACACTAGCCAGAGAATGTGCAGGCCATTGACCCATTCACTGATGGCAGCTATCCACAACATTATGGAGATGAACCATACCAACTGAACAGTGACATGGAGTTTCAGAGCCATAATTAAGTCATTTGGGACCCTGGACATACCTCACCCTGGCACCCCCTCAACCTGAAGTTGAAGAATAAAAATAAATAAATAAATAAACATCCCTCTCTTAGTGCTGTAACTTTTTATGTAAACTACACTGATGCATTGCATTGCATTCCTACGAACTACAAGATTCTATGTATATATTGAGAGATAGACGGAAAAAGGAAACTTCTAATCTACAAAAATACAATAAGCCTGTTTCTTACCTTTAACAATTGCAACTTTACATTATAAAGAAATTAAGCTAAATAGAGCCAGGTATCTTCAAAGTTAAAAAGCTATACATTAAACTGATATCTTCAAATGTTGCATGTTAAATGTAGAACATAAATCACCATAGTAGGCAAAAATAAATAATTTTACAATTGACTACTTAGGGATGACACCAGAATTTGAACTGTAAGCAAGCAGCTGCAAACAGTTTAAAATCAACAATCCAAGCTTAAAACTTTGCTATTTCTTGCTATATAATTACTTTCATAATTAAAGTTGTAAAAATAAAACAATTGTCTAAAAATAATATAATTTAATATATATCTTTAAATGTTTTACAGTAATAGTGAGGAATAAAATCTGCACATTTTTTAAATCTAAAACCAGTTAACATTTGGCAACTCTGTACTCCATAAAAATGTAGTTTATAAATTAAAGTTGTAATCAGTTATAAACCAGCAGCAAACCAACAAATCTAAATTGTAACCCAAGCTCTTAATTAGCTACTTATATAGTAACTGTAAGATAAATATCTTCATAAGATACTTACAGTTCTTAGCCAAAGGATAATAAAGCAATAACCAATGACGTGGTGTGGTATATTGAAAATTTACCCATGGTTGGTGTGGCTTAATCATGAGGGCGAAGCCCAAGTGATTAAATAAAGCCAACCATGGGTAAATTTCAATATACCACAATCACAGAGTAGATTATTGTTATTATACAATGACATTATTTAAGAAAAAAAGTACTTACTTTTCTTAAATAATGTTTTTGTATAATGGCGCATTACTGTTCTTCCGCTGGTTATGGTACACTGCTTCCTTGTTTTGATGTACTGAGCATGCGTATGGGACTTGCGTCCCACTCATACCCAGTACATCAATGCTTTGAAACTGAAGCAACGGAGAAAAGAAAGTCTCCATTGCTCAGTGTTTTCTTTTTTTTATATTTGTTTCAAAAAAATGTTTTGAGGACTTTATACCAACAGAAAAAAGTCCGGGCGACTGGACCTTTTTCCATTGGTATATTGTGGGATTTACAACGGGCATGCTGGCCAATCAGCGTGCACGTTTTGGAATATTAATGGGGGGTCATTGTATAATATACTTTACCTAAGAGCTATACATTAACTCACTCCTCCTCCTCCTCCTAATCACCCACATGTTTGCCATTTGTGCTTTAACCTACTATCTACCTCAGTCACCCTCATCTTCCATCCTCAACTTTCCCTAAATATTATCTGCTCAATCTCTAAACATAAACCTGCTAAACCTTTAACTTTCTAATTCTTTTGCATTTCACTGAATCTTTTCTTTCCACCCATCAGTATCCATACATTACTGGTAACTCCTTTCCAACACCTCTAACTTTTTTTACGCTTTACACTCATATCTATGTAGAAACCTTTCCTCCTCCATTTCATTGAGGATCTCTGCATTTTCCCTATTTCCTTTTATTTTTTTCCCCTATAAGCACACAATATTATTAATCTTCTAATTTGTCTGAACCTAATATCTTTTCACATTTATATTATTATCTATTTGTAGACTTCACATATTTTTCATTAATTACTTTATATACTTCCCTTCTTTGTATATATTTTACTGTAGGCTTTGCTTAAAAAAATCACCCTTGACATTTTTGTTTCTAACTCCTATGTAAATTATGATTTTTTTTTAATAAATTGTAAATGTTTACTGGAACTTTTCTTACCTGGCCTCTACTGAAAATCAGTAAAAGAGCTACTTTGTTACCCTATCATGATTTTTGGGTAAACAGATGCAAATAAAATAAAGAATAACAGTAATTTGAAAGATTCAAAAATCATCAAAAAAAACGAAAGAAAGAAAAACAGATAGGTTTATCTTGGTTGAAACATTATGACACCCTAGTTCACAGTACACAGCTCCCACCTATTTGCTTTCTACATTTGATGATGGAATGGTGCTTAAAATGCTCAGGGCTTCTGATCTGAGACATGAACCACAAAATGGTCACCCTCAAGACCTAGAAAGATAAGCATGAGGCAGTTACCTCAGAAATTAGTCCAGTACAATGAAAACTTTATAATAGGGACAATGCGTTTCTTATTTTATGTGAAGCCTTTCTGGATCAACTTGCAATGGCTGTCTTTTGCAGTATACACCTGGCAAGGTGTTGCACATCTCCAGCTTCAGTAAAATTTGCATTCAGAAAACTGTTGGTGAAGGATATGGAACCCTGGAAAGGGGGTGATGGATGCAGATCTTTCTTTTTTTACCATTCTTAAATGTTCCCCAACATCTTTATTAAATTTTCACATATGACAAAGGCAATCTTACATTTATATAAATGAAAAACATAGAAAATTATACTACAAACAGTTTACATCACAAACACCATTGAAACAACTGTAGTTGGAAATATTATACCTCAATTAATAACCATCCAGTCATTGTCAGTTAAGCATTATATGGCTCATTCAAATCCTGCCTCTTAAACATCATTCCTGCTCTGCCTATATTGTTCCCACAATTCCCATTATTCCTATGTAGTTTGCTCCTTCCCTTTTCTAAAGATCCCAAATCCAGTTGTTTTATCTCCCTTACCATATTCACTCCTTCTAGGAAAGTTGGTCTAGACTTTGATTTCCATTTTCTAGTAATTGCTTTTTTGGTAGCCACCATAATTAGACTCAGCAAGCCTTTACTACTTCTCAGTAATTCCGATTCTGTAGCATAACTCAAAAAAAATTATCTCCCTAGTCAGTCCAATCTGCTCACCCAGGATCTCCTACAGTGCAGTCTGCAGGGAATCCCTAAAGTCTGCCAGCTTATTACACTCCCAAAAAATATGTTCCCAGCTACCTCTTTCATGCCCGTCACACCTTCAACATTTGCTCTCCACCTGAGGAAAAATTCTTTACAGTCTACTTGGAGTATAAACATACCTATGTAAACACTTCCAGGCAATGATCCTAAATCTTCTAGGCTTTGTTGCATATTTGGGAGATATACATATGTCCCCCCATTGTCTCTTTGTGAATTGCTTATCCAGTCTCTCTTCCCAATCTTTTCTAAGCTCCTCTGATTTATTCTTATAATTATCATGCAATATTTTATATGTTTTACTAATTATTCCTTTTTTAATGGCAGCTTCTGTTCTAGATTCTATTAAAAACTCTACCAGTGCTGGTCTTTCATTTAGGAGTCCCCTATTTCTTTCTCTTTGCCTATACTCTGATGTCAATCCTTGATAGGGAAGGCAATCTCTAACCTGCAGTCCAAATAGATTCTTGGCCTCTTCCCATTCTATTACCTTTCCCTTTCTAGTTATTTGCTCCCAATACATTGGTTCCTTTAACAGTTTTCTCCAATAAATTCCATCCCCCTCTTCCTTATTATCTGTATCCCTGAAAACAGTCATCCCTATCGGCAAAATCTCTTTTCTCCATTCTCATGCTGGTATGGTTCTTAGAATACTCCCTGTTATTTTAAGAATATAATACCCTGCATGATTTTGGTGGTTCTCCTTAAGAGTCTGCATCTAAAAATCCCAATCTCTCCTTATTTCTTGAGCTTCAACCCTGTGTCAGCATCATTTCTTTCCACTTTGAATTATAGTTTTCTGCTTGTGCTATGTATAAGAGCCTTAACTGTGTTGCTCTAAACTATCCCCTCAAATTAGGTAATTCTAGTCTACCTTGTTCTGTTGGCAGAATTAGCTTATCCCACTTGAGCCTTGCTGCTTCCCTTCCCCTTCAACTCTTTTTTAAATTGCTATCCACAACTTCTTCTCTGATTGATAAAAGTATGCCTGACCTGTGTATAAGACTAAAGGGACTAAAAACATTTTAATGACTTGTATCTTAGTATCCATATCCATATAACAAAACTTCCAGTTTCTCAATTTTTGTATTATCTTCTGTTTAGTCTCTTCCTACACATCCTTAGCTACCACTACAGAGTCATTTCTAACCCATACTCCTAAATACTTCATTTTATTATGTCCCCATAAATATGGATATTGTTGGACCAATTCATGTGTGGGTACATAATTTACCACTATTGCCTTTGTTTTAGCTTCATTAATTTTGTATACCAAGAAGATTTGGAACTGTCTAAAAATGTTTCACAACACTGTAATGTCCCTTTTCGGTTTTGTCATCCATAAAATAATATCATCTGCAAATAGAGCCAACTTTTCCTGACTACCATACAAATTATATCCTTGAATTTCTGAGCCCCTTATTTTCTTTGCCAATGGTTCTAAATATAATCCAAACAACAAAGGGGAAAGTGAACAACCCTGCCTGGTTCCTCTACTTAAACAGAAATTATCGGGGAGGACCCCACCCACTTTAATTCACAGCTCTGATCCCTCATATATTCTTCTAATCAACCTTATAATTGTATCAGGGAAAGCAAATGCTTCCATTGCCCTGCTCTTGAAGTCCCAGTCTACCCTGTCAAATGCTTTCTCTGCATCAAGCTCCACCAATAAAAGTGGTACTTTCTTACATTCTGCTTCCCTCTGGATTATCAATGTCCTGTTAATATTGTCAAATGTTTGCTTCCCCTGCACAAAACCACACTGATCCATATCTATCAATTTTGGTATAATTTTTTCCATTCTTTTAGCCATTATAGACATAAACACTTTATAATCATGGTTTAGTATTGAAATGGACTTGTATAAAGCTGGATCTGATGGTTCTTTACCCTCTTTAGGTATTACCATTTGGTCTATATTATAAGCTTGAAAACTTAAAAGAGCGAACTCTCTTTTATCGAGCTGTAAATATTGAAACCACTAAATAGCAAAAACATGGACCAGTTCTTTTCCCCAGGGGAAAAAAATTGCTGTTCCGCCAAAAAAAAAAAAAAAAAAAAAACCCAAACATAAAATAAAGTGGGGGCTGTGCCCCCTTACCCCCCTACTTAAATATACCAACTCCAAAATCACCTCCAGCATGTCCTGTTTATTGTGGTGACAAGGTTTAGGTCCCTAGAGTGTGTAGCTCTGAGGGATTGGGATTTCTTTAGGTGCAGCATGTCCAACAGCTCTGGGTTTAACATAGCTTTATATGTTAGGCAGAGATCTCCTCGGAGTAGGCAATATACTACAGAGTAAAGCTGGAGTTTTTTGATAGGGTCAGTGTAGGGCATCTGTTTGAGACATCTTCAAATATTGACGTTTTTGCTTCCTAATAAGAACATAAGTTCTAAGTTGATAGCTGCAAAGACAGGCTAAAGTTAACCAAAAAGAAAGGTTAGTGATGCTAAGAAGCATCATACAGCCTGTACTATTAATAAGTGCTATTTGATTTTATATATCTATATAACTCTCCCAGTTGAGAAAACACTTGAATGCTTTCAGTAAACATTTTCTCCAAGCCATTTTTCTTTATCAAATTATCTTCTAGTGGCATGCAAACCAGACACAAAAGTGCTAAGGGTACCTTGATTATCAGGAAAAAAAGCCTTACAATATTCAATATTCTTTTTCATTTACATGTTTTGTAATAGACTTGTTACTGGATAACCCCTGGAGTTTTTGCCTAGTCATTTCCCTATGCAAGCATGGAAAATAGCACACTGATTTTTCTTTCATCATACTCTCTTAACCAGAACCTTCTGCTCTCCCTGATCTCCTCCCCTCCTCATTTTTTTTCATTGCAGTGCCTACATTTCTAAAAACTGAACAAAGAAAAAGAGAGAAGAATGGTGAGCAAGAAAAAACAAAATCACCTGTTTATATTAGTATCCCCATTGCATTAAAAAAACGGAGAGAATTTTACTTCAAGTCTAACTGGTTTTGTATTATCTTTAAAGCTGTCACACCTGGGAAAACCCTTGATTGTTTTCAGGGAACATTATGTCTTAGTCAATTTCTTTGCTCTTTTTTCTTCTTTTCCCTCAGCCAGTCCCCTTCCACCAGACTGTCTCCAGTTTCTCTTTATCAGATTGTCTCCATAGAGGCATGGAAGCCAGCTGCAGAAATGCTACTTAGTATACATATTTGCAAGTGCTACTAAAAAAACTTATAATATTTAATATTCCTTTTCAATTACTTGCTCCTTATCATAAAACAAAGATCCTTAATCAGTCATTTCCCCATGCAAGAATAAAAAAAGCACATTAATTTGAATTCTGTCATGTCCCCTTAATAAGGCTCCTATTTTCCTTTTTTTCATATCATTACATTGCCTATGTTTCTCAAAACTACACAAGAAGAAAAAGAGAAGAGGGGAGAAAAATAAAAACAACACCTGTTTACAATCCCCATTACACTGAAAATAGCATGCAAAGAAAGCCACACAACACAGATATAATGCCATTAAGAAAAGAAAGTTTTTTCTTTAGTTAGCATTCTCCCCTCTCTTCCCCTCCCCAAAGCATTGTTTTGAACATTAATGACATGAAGGAGGGCATATACTTTAGAGTCCCCCACTCAGCAAACAAATTTTGAAGAAGTCGAATGTTTCCAGATTTTCTTCTGCTTTCATATTTCACAAATATAATTATTGCATTGTAATCCCACATTGTTACTGATTTTATTACTGTTTTTCTCCATCACCCAGATCCTGTCTCTGCTTTATTTCCAACATACTCTCGATTCTTCTAGTCAACTCTTATGCTCCCTTCCTTCTCTCCAACATTTTCCATTGAAATACTGGAAAAGGTTTCACAGGTGTAGTCTCTCTGTAGTCTTTATTACCAGAGGAACAAGAAGCCAAATCTCCTTCTGTTTCACAGCTCAGTTTTTGTTGGACAAACTTTTGTATTTCCTCCTTAGCATGTAGTTCATCAAAAAATGATTTTGTCCATCCAGGGAAGAATACATTGAAGACAGCTGGATACAGAAATTTGAATCTCACACCTGCATCTCGACATTCTCTGAATAGAGGGATGAATGCTTCTCTTTTGCCTGGTGTACAATGAGTAATCATTCTCCACAAAAACTCTGCTGTCACCTACTTTTAGTATTTTGTCCTTCTGCCATAGTTTTGACAAAATCAGCTCTTTCTGCTGGTAGGACTGCATCCTTACTATTAAAGGTCAAGGTTGCTTTCTTATAGCTAGATTTGGAGCATACACATGATGTGCACATTCAACTAATAAGTCCTGCTGTGGAATACCTGTCCAATTGCTTATTTGTGCTTTCATAAATTTAATGCAGTCTGTTCCTTTCAGCTTCTTTGGTATAGCTAAAAATCTCAAATGTTCCCTATGTGCTCTGTCCTCTAATTCTGTTATTGTTTTGAAACATCTCTTCCTCAGCAATCTCTTATTCAGCCAGCCTTTTTTTCATTTCGACTTCTGATTTTTGCAACTTTATCATCTCATATGAATCTGTTTAAAGCTTCTTCCATTTGTTCCAGCCTTTTGTTGTTTGTTTTAATATACTCTATCAGTGTTTTGTTTATTGTAACCAGGTCTGTATGTAGTTGTCTTATATCATGCTGTAGGTTATTGGAAGTCATGTCGGAAGGTTGCACTACTTTTTGCTAAACAGCTGCAGAACTCTACCTAGTCAGTGTTTCTTCCTTACTTTTTGTAGCTGATTTTTTCCAGGTCTTCTGTATTTCTTTATTCCTGACATCCAGGCATTGTACGTACTAGCCAGTTACTGAAATTCACCCATAAACACAAGTCTACTGGCCTTCTCTGCTGAGTTTCTGTTTTCACACTGGAAGAGCTAGAAACAATCTGTTATTCAGTGTGCAGCCATCTTGGAACCAATGCAGATCTTTCTTTAAATAAAAAAAATATTTTGCTGGCTGATTAGATAAATGTGAAATGAGTTCCCATATTCATTAAAAGCCTCTGGATGGCTCACTTATTGAAGTACTATAGAGTTTCAGGTACCTGGCAGTGACTTTGGGTCTAATCATTCATATTTTGACTATGTTAGTAACCTGATAAAAGCAAATAGGAAAAAAGAACCCTTTACAGAGTAAAAAGCTATTTCTCTCTAGCAATGGTGAAGCTTATTGTAAAAAAAACCCACATTTCTACCAATGTTTTTCCAAAGAACATAGGCTTCTTACTCCATTAACTCTAGCAGTTTGACCATATCCAATCACAAATTGGAAAGATTTATACCCATATCTAAAAATTGTTAGTACCACTGCAGTTTTCTTGGTACTGTGAACTAATCTAGTCTCCAGTAATGCCCCCCCCCCCCAAGTTCAGCTATTGACCATCGACAGATTTATGCACAGCCACAGCTGACCCATAGTGGGTCAAGTCCTGAAATTATGAATACTGCAAGTCAGCAGCTGTGCATGTACTGAGATCACCTAGACAGTATTTCTCAATGCAATCTGCTTGTGTTGGACAATCAGTTAACTTCCCAAGACTTCTTGCTGAAAGTTATTCCTTTACTTGTGCTGATCTAGCTGCTTATATAGTTACTGCTTCTATTAGCTTCATATAATTACATTTTCTATAAGTCATTACACATAGCAAAGCTGTGTTATATTCTGTTTCACAATGTTGCAATTGTGTCTTCTTAACCCCTTTTCCATCACTGTATTTTACATTTGTTTATATATAACAACAGTGCATGCCAAATACAATGCAATGCAATGCAAATATATTTGCAAACAAATTCAGTGCAGGTTTCGCTCCAGAGACATCTAAACAAAACCCCTTTATACCTGAGAATCTCAAACCCCCTGGGATCACAAAAAAACACTTGTTAAAAGTCCTCTCCAGAAAAAAAAAAAAAAAAAAAAAAAAACAAATCCTCAACATACCGGGCTGCCTGCTGAACAGCATTAGACATGCAAGTGCTCCTGCACCTATCTCACCTGAGCTTGACTTTGTCACCAAGGTTAGCCCTCACATTGCCCACCAGGAATTACAGATCTATCAGCCTGAAGACCTTCATATGCAAGGCCTTGGAATAAGTTACAACAGGCTGATAAACTACAATATAAAACATCTTATAAGACTTCACCCGCCAGCAGTGTGGTTTTGTTAAGGGTAGATCCTGAGTAACTGAATCAATTATCATCAGTGTCAACCTCCTTTTTCCCATTTTTATACGTGGGGTCAGGGTGTCATGTCAACTATTGCTGCCTCTCTTAATTCAATACCACCCTCCTACCTTCTTCAACACTCATGGCTGCCTGTCACAGGGCTTCTCACTTGTAATCCATCCATCTCTTTTCTGGATGGCCTTATTTTCTCTTACCTTCTTCCTGTCTGTCCCAAATCTTCCTCAACAGATTGTTTTCTGCTTTCCCACACAAGTGCTGGAACCACCATAATCTGTTCTGTTTCACCGTCTTGGCAGTTGGAGCTACTTGGGCTTCTTCTCTGATGTTATCATTTCTTTGTTTGTCCCACAGTGTGCATCCTACCACTCATCTCAGACCCTTCATCTTCATCACCTCATCATTCCTCATCTGCTCTGCCTTCACTGCCCAGATTTCTGTACTGTACAGTAGTGCTGGTCACACCAATGGTTTATATACCTTACGTTTCAGTTTCTTTGGCATTTTTATTCCTCTGATTTTCTTATTTGCTGCTATTACAATTGTCTTATCTGTATTTAGTTTCATCCTGTGTGCTTCAGTTTTGCATTTGATTCCCCCTATCATTTGATTAAGCTCTTTTTCACAGCCTGGCTGTCTGCCTATAATATCACATTCTCTGCATACAGCAGCCTTGTTGATCTGTCCCTTCTGACCTGTTTGTTAATATAGTCCATCATGAGTATGAACAGCAATGGCCTCATAGGTGAACCAAGATGCTTACTTACTCTCACTGGGAACACCTCTGTGAGTCTGAACAGTTTAAACTTGTGCCATTGGGTGTTTATATACAGCCTACAGTAATTCCACAAATATTTCTGGTTCTCTGAACCATTACAAAACTGCCCAAAGCAATTTTCTTGGGACCTTATCATATACTTTCTTCAAGTCTAGAAATGCTCAGATAGACTTTTTCCTCATATCAAGCTACTTCTCAGTTATATGTCTCACTGGAAACATAGTCTAAATCCAAACTACTCATCTCCCATCTTACTTTCTACTTCTGCATATTAGTTTTCAATCACCAACTCTCATGGCTTTTAAATCGGAAATGCTGTTAATAGAAGCCACTTTTGTGAAATCGCGGTACAGTGAAGATCGGAAAAGTTGCCCTTTCCTCACTGTAGTCTGATCTCGGAGTTGGTATATATATTTAGCGGGGGGTGGCGCAGCATTTTCAGCTTAAAAGCCGTTTGATGAAAGGACTTTTCACTGCCATGATATAGACCCAAATTTTCATGCAATGGAATAGAGTTTGATACCTTTATACTTCCCACAGTTGTGAATGTCCTCTTTGTTTTTGTGTACTGACACCAGTAGGTTTATTCTCCAGTCATCTGGAATATGCCTTTCTCTCCCTACTGGTGTGAGTATTCTCTGGAACCATTTCTCCTCTAACTCTCCCAGCATCTTGATCTTATTCAGAGCCAGATCATGGTCAAATGCCCCCACCATACCAATGTTCCATTACTTGACTTTCTCTCCCCCAGTTACCAAAAACAAAATATTGTTCAAACCTGTCAAAGTACCTGTTAATTTCGGTCTTCCTTTAACAATGGTAACAGATATTTGTTTTTAATTTAAAACTTGATTTACAAATTTTACAGCAAAAATACTGACAGATATTTATTAAAACAAAAAACTCTCACATTGAAAAAACTTAGCTTCAGCAACAGTAAACTTCTTCTCTCATGAGGTTTATATTTACTGAAAATGCATTTGCAAAGCCATTACATTACTAGACACATGCTGGGATTCATAGCCTAATAGCAAAGACAGAAGCATTACTTAGTGGGTATGTGAAAGATGTAGGGATTCAAAGAACAATGTGTTATACTTTTGCCTTGGAGAGCCTGCTGGACACAAGCGTCCTTTTTCAGGAGCAGCGCAGGACTGATGCAGTGAAGTGATTTGATCAGAGCCACACAGGAGACAAAGTCTGAGGTAATCAAACTCTGCACTACATGAAGAAGCTCTTTAACAGATCTTAGCCTTACTTGTCTGCACACTAAATTCCAGACAAACTGTTGAAGCACAACACAGTGCATTTCACACCCATATGCATGCAAAAAATAAGTTAAAGTTAAAAATGTATTCATAACAAAAATATTACTATTAAACTCATAGATTTCATGCTGTTCATATTATTAACAACTAAATATGAGTGCAAGAAGAAATTCCGTAACAGCTCAGAGCCTTAAGTGCCAGTCAACTCTAATTCACGTAAAATGTTAAGACAACAACAGGAGTACAGAACAGAATGAATGTTTTTTTTTATTTTATACATCCCTTCCTAAATATTGTATATTAATACAGTATTTACACTTGCAATTCACATTTGACCCCAGACATGGCATTTCTTTGCCTTTGTAAATTATTGAAAAGTACCTTTTACAATGTATTTTGCATAGGTAATAAAATATCTACCCAACATGCACTGAGCTTTACTTCTCCATAGTTCTTTCTTTAATTTCACTTTTATTGCATTGATGTGTCTCCCTTTCCTAATCGTAAATCGAATTTAATGCATTGTGCATTATCCTCAGAGTAATCTTCTGAAAGACCAATGAATTACAAAAATGGGTTGACAAAGTATCAAACAGCAGTATAAACATCTCATTCGAGATCTGGTTCCATTTCAGTTTTAATAAGAGATTTTGGTAGGGACACAAGAAAAATAAGTGGGATGATATTCAATTACAACCTGATGGGATTCAAATTCAAGTTTCCTGCTGGGTTAATTATGAAGACAAATGATCATGGCAAGCAAGAAACCAGGTAGAGGAACTCTATGAAAATGCATGTTATTAAACCAAATTCAGGCTTTAAGCATCCATCCATCCATGTTTTTCTCTACCTTGTCCAGAGTCATAGCTAACTATTGTAAAATCTGGCATTGAAGCTCTGACCACGAATGCAGTATTGGCTTGCTAGTGCTCTACTACCATCTCATTGGCATTCTCCAATTGCACACCCTAACACCTTGTGTCCAGGGCTGCATCTCCCTTCGTCCCACACTAGCTACTCTTTTGGTGTGGTTTCTGAAATAAATAAATACACAAATAAAGCCAGCATATATCTTCTCTTAACAAATATTTACTCTTTTTTTAGATCAGAAGCTAACCTTTGAACCTCCCAAAAGTCGAAGCATTCTTTAAGTAGTGATTGAATCCCATTATTGTTATTTTCTCATTTCAGTAACTGTGGCAGTAAATAAACAAAAAGGATTGCATGTAACTCCTCTGCCTCCTCAAATACTTTTAATGCACAGTAGAGATAATAGCTCAAGGTAACATAGTTTCAGTAATTGCAGGAATATTAAAACAAATTTTACAATTTCACAAGTATGTTAGCTCATTTCACACACCAGTAACATCAGCCAATCAGATAAATCAGCTCTTTGGAGTCTTATTACTATAGGTAGTAGCAACTCCTGTGCTACATGGTGGAGTTATGCACAGAGTGCAGGCAAGCTCCAGTCAGTATAATGCAAAATTGTAAAATAAAAAAAGAGAGAGAGAGTGAAGAAAAAGTTAGGAAGTTTTATTGTTTTTTAACAGTCAGTTAGAATAGTACCACTAGAGCATTAATCCTTTCACATCCTTTCTTGGGTCTTCCTTTTGTAGTCTAGCATTTATTGGACCCCACTGCTAGTACCAGGCCATAGGCAGCTGCTTAGGTCACCTTGTGCTGTATTCAACACTGATCATATTTGCAGTGACCTCATCTGTGCCTACTGCTTTCCCTGACTTCATTTTCCTTAGTGTTGTTCTTATCTGTTCTAGGGTGAGCTCTTCTTCTTTCATTGTAGGCTGTGACTGGAGCAGTACAGCTTCTGTGAGGTTTTCTTCATTCATCTGCCTTTGATGTCCTGTGGACTGGTAAGTAGGCTGTTGCTGGCATCCCTTATGAAGTGTGTCTGATGGTTATCTTCTATATTTTTCTGTCTTTGCCTTCTACCCTGATAGAGTTTTTTTATATCTTCCATGAGTCTCTTTCCTGAAGCTGGTAGAGTGTCTCTGATGCCTTCCTGTTTGCTCTTGCAACTGCTCTCTTTGCCTCTTTGTTAGACAAGCAGTATTCCTTCTTAGTCTGGTCCATCTTTTCTATCTCCCACTTTTTCCTGCACTGCTTCTTTCATTTGATGACTTCCTGGACATCTGCATTCCACCATCATCTTTCCTTATGTGCTTTATTTCTATACCTGGTTCAGCTACATCCTCACATATGCTGCTTTGAGGTGCTGCCATTCTTTTTCAACTCAGCCTATTTCCTCTTCTTCCTGAGCTGCTACAGACCTGAGTATTTCCTTGAACTTTTGTGCTTTCTCCCCATTAAAAATCCAGGTCTTCAGCTTAGCCTCTGTTAACCTTAGGGCCTTCTCTAACCACTTTTTGCAGCTGTTTGTGGCAGCCAGCGGTCTATGTTGTGGGCTTACTGTTTCAGTGGGGATGACTTTACACTTCCTGTTTCTACCCCAGTACCCTTTCCTTACTAGGAAGAAAACTACCCAAGTCGCATGTTGGTCATTCCTGTATGTGATCTTATAACTGTCTCTCTTGCTGAACCATGTACAGGCCATCTTCAAGCCATTCGCCAGACTGTAGTCTAGAATGACCTCTCCTCCTTTATTCTTGTTGTCCCACCCATATGGGCCCAGACTGTATGCATATTGTGTTCTGTGTGTTCTGTCTGTCCTAATATGTGCTTTCATTGTACTACTTTATCTAGTAGGTCCTGCAGCTGCTGCCTGAACTCACCCTTGTGTAATGTTTTTTTGTTTTTTTGAGAGGATAGCACAAACCGTGGACAGTAGTCACACTGCCCATACAACATACCTTCACAAGGTGATTAATACCATACTACATGCCAATATTTTCAACAAGTTAAATGCATTCCAAATTATTCCCTATATAGTTAGATGGATAATTAATTGAATGAAGGACGGAGCCAATACTGTAATGGTGACAGGCACATCCTTAGACAGTATGAAGATATTCAGTGGAAGTATCACAGGGATATGTAATAGGACCTCTGTTATTTGACATATGCTTCTTTAATATCCAGATCAGAAATGGGGAACTCTGGTTAACTAAGTTTACAGAAGACTGTTAACTGGGTGTTATACCCAAATCCTCCTTCTGATATACAGAAGCTACTAAGTGAACTTAAACATGTTAATAGTCGGTGTTCTGAAACAGGTTAAAAATGTAATACTGTTGCATTTAGTAAACACGCTATTGACCCAGTTTGGTAGTACAGAAATCACTCCACTCTAAAATGAAGATGTTATGAGAGACCCTGGAACATGGGGAGATACCTCCCTCTCCTCTGATCATCATGTTGCAACACTGGGCAAGACATCCTTCTATTTGACTCAGCAGATCAAAACAAGTATTTACTCCAGGTCCCAAGAAGTCCACTACATTCTGCAGTGATCAGACCCATCATCAAGTACAATGCCCCTTCGGGATATATGTTTGCCGAACATATCAGGCAGAAGGAGAGACCCCAGAAGTTTCCTGGCAAAAAAGGTCATGTGCCTAAAAGACCTGAGCTGCCAAGACTGGCTGGAGGCCTTATCCCTGTACTCAGTTTCCTATAGACTCCGCAGGGATGATCTGCGCCTTGTCTTCCAGACCATTAAGGATCTGTCAGTCCAAGACCTCTTATTTCCCCACAAATCTACTTAGGGAATTGGTTAATCATGTGGTTTAAGATGTGCATTAAAGCTGTGATTTGAATTGGTTCAGTATTCTGAAGAAGTCCACAATATCGTAAAGAAAGTACTTAATTTTTAATAAAGTATGTGGTTTGCTGTGGGTCCCTTCTCTCTCCTTCATTGCTTATTCCCTGTAATACTGGCCTATTACTCTTTGAAAAAGGAGGTGAGGTCTAAGGGTGAGTACTGGCAAAGGCAAAAATGGCACATAGCTTGGTTGCCTTGTACATTCTATGATTCTATGACATATTATATCTTCTCTGACTGAAAATGTTACTCCTTAAATCTGTACCTTGGACTGGTAATATTACTTGGTTAACAAATGACAAAAATGAATAAAACTATATTTAAATAGACTTCCAAATTTGTATTGTTACTGAAGGAGAACAAAGACTCAGCGATTAACATTAACCATTGATTTTAACTCCCTCCACCACTATGATTGATTTTGTAGTATATTTAATAACCATCCAATGGCTTATTTCTCAATTAGGTTGACTCATTTATTCTGTTTGCTTTGAGGTAGCAAAATGTTTTCCTCTTTCTTTCTTTTTTTCATCTTTTCTGAAACTCTTTTTATTGGCCAACTTTCCCTTTTTGTATATCATACCATCTAGAACTATAAGTTAAGAATTTTCCCCATAAAATGAATCATTCCATGCAAACATGGTGCCTAATTGCTATTTTTGAAAATAAATTATCCCTTTTCTTTATCCTCATAATGAAAGCAGGTGACCACTTTCAGAATGTAAAATGTTTTAAAGTTCTCCTCTCAAACTTTTGTTTTAGTGTTTACTTCAGCTACCAAAAACACTGTGAATAGGTTGTCATTTTGTGGGTATTCTTTCAAAAATGCTATTAAGACACTGATATAAAATACTGTGTGTGTGTGTGTGTGTGTGTGTGTGTGTGTGTGTGTGTGTGTGTGTGTGTGTGTGTGTGTGTGTGTGTGTGTGTGTGTGTGTCAGAAAGAGAGAGAGAGAAAAGAGAACCACTCAGTTGCTGTGCCATGTGTCTGTAAATATCATTCCGTAGTAAACATAAAAAAAAAATCATTCTGTGAGGCAGGCACCTGCTCAAAAGAAGTACCATTTCCTCATCAGATGGGTTCAAGAAAATACCTAATTTCCTACAAACCACCTGTCACAGGAAATTAAATACATAAATCACACAATCCAGTCAGGAAATGCAATAAATGTTCTAAAATTTCCAGTTTCCATGTGCTCAATAAATCACCAGTATCCTTTACAGAAGCAAATTCAGTGCTAGTGGTTGTGATGATCCTTCAGCATTTTAAAGAAAGTACTCCATATAGTTACTAAGTAGAGGATGAAACAATATTCTGTTGACACAGAAAAAAAAATTAGTAGATACTGCAGGATTCTGGATTAAAAGAAAAATAAGTCATATTTTGACATTTTTCTTCTGTTAGTAAGAGCAAAAGTTTGAGAATCTATTTGCCAGATATTTAATATAATAAATAGTACAATTTACTGACATGTTTGATTTATCTATATCAGCAGGCTTGCACAGACCTAAATACTGCTGTGTATATAATAATGCAAATGTTGGTGCAAAAACACATTTTCATGGAAAGCATTATAGTGCTCAAGATTTTACCTCAAGTGAAATAGCATTGTAATAATGGATGATGGTATAATTTTAGGTATATCAATTGAAAGGGACTGCACGTCAATCAGCACAGTTTACAAATTAGCAAAAAAAAGTATTTTGGCAAAAAGACATGCTAAATGCTATAGGTATTCACCCTTTTTTGTACAAGTGATTTTAATAGAAGTATATTGCTATTTGGCATTAGTGGAAGTAGTAGTGATTTAAAAAACAGTCATCTCTAGATGTAAGTAAAATGGTATATGCATGAGAATACAGAAAAATATGATTGGTTTAAGAAATGAAGCTTCTGGATTCTCAAGTAGTGAATGTCTACTTACTTGTAAAACGTTAAAACTGATAATAAGCAAACTGCTGTTTTTTTCGAAAATACTGTATGAAAGCTCATTTCGTTTGCAGTTGTAAATTGGAGATGAAACAATCCATGAGTAAGTTGATCTCTGCTGGTTAAATGCATCATCATCATCATCATCATCATCGTCTTTTATGTGAAATTCAAATGGTTACTACGGGTGAGTAAATAGCAGCACAGACTCTTTCTACACCAACTAATGGAATAGGTAATTCTCAGTTTAACTTTGATTGACTGTTTGAAGGAATAGGTGCTGGACTAACATAAAATAACCTATCAATGTGCAGGGTAATGCAGCATTGCAAAAGTGATCATATTGGTTAACTTCATTAAATGATATCTGCCTTACTACTCTTCTGCAACAGCTGGAAAAGGCTAAATAAGCTGTGAGTTCTGATGCAGCTGTGCTGATCCAGTTATCACTAACATGAATTCATCTTGACTGCCTCCAGTCGTACTTTACTTAGGGATAGTTAATCCAGAGAGTCCATGCCTGACAAGCAAATATATCAGTATAACCTCTGGCATATTTAATTGTGCAAATGTGTAAAGAAGAACATGACATTTTGTTGGGTCTCCACACTTAACTGATTATTACAGATGTCCATAGATATGGAGCTTGCTGTTCTCAAGTCCACTACAAGGAGCTGGCACAATATCCTTTGAAAGCAAACTGGACAAGTCAACGTCATTGAATTCCATACCTGCCAAATATGTATGTGATATTAGAAATAAAGTTTTTTTTTTTTTTTTTTCCTGAGGCAAGACCTTTTGCAGTCTTTCCCAGTGTGTAAGTATTGTCCCCAGCACCCTTAACTCCAGAGCCATACCCTCAGAGGAAAGACAGCAACTGTCCTTAAGAAAAAAATATTCCCCACAACTGTGACCTCAGAACGTCAGACGTAAGTTAATGCAAACAGATTCTGGGGACTGTGCACTGAGCAGTTAAAATCAGAGACATTGTATTCATCTGATTAACATTTACTGAGTGATGGATTTCCCTTATTTACTCTTCAGTTCCTCATTTTTCAGGTAAAATGTATGTTTAAATTTAGTAGTTTGCATATATATATATATATATATATATATATATATATATATATATATATGGGTCTGCTTCAGAAGACTGACAAACCAAAAGACTGAATCACAAAAGACTTGAAATTCAAAATACTGAACACATTTTTAATGCAGAGGGCAAGCCCCCCTGCACCCCTCATGTGAGGGGATGTGCCCACCACACCCCCTGCTAACTATATATACCAACTCCAAGATTGCCCGACAGTGGAGAAGGGGAAAATTCCATCATTCAGTATTTTGAATTTTCAGTCTTTTGGGATTCAGTCTTTTGGTTTTTCACCATAGATATATACATATACACACACACACACACACACACACACACACACATATATATATATATATATATATATATATATATCTATATATCTATATATATGTTCATAGGTTCATAGGTTCATACTAGGCTATCTGCCCTAGGGCATTTACAAGCCTAGCCAGAGTGTGTTTGGCTTTCGCCACCCATTTTAAATGAATTTTGCTATGCCCTTTTTCGAGGTTAGTATACTGTGCCTCTGTCTAACAGTGACACAGAAGTGATACCCGGAGTAAATCTATGATCTCTCATCCACTCATCAAGATTCCTCTTGAAGAGAGTCAATGAGGGACTCTGCCTAACCTGGACTGGGATTTTATTCCAGAGTGAAGGGAGCCTCTGGGTTATGAATCTGTCCCTCCAGCATGTCCTATTTATTTCAGTGCTGAGGTTCAAGTCTCTCGAGCGCGTAGCTCGATGGGATTTGGATTTTCTGAGGTCAGCATGTCCATTAATTCCAGGTTGGACATGGCTTTATACATCAGGCACAGATCGCCTCTGAGCAGGCGGTATGCCACTGAGTAGAGCTGGAGTTTCTTTAACCGGGCAGCATATGGCATCTGTTTGAGCCCTTTGATCTTCTTGGTGAGGTACTTTTGGGGTCTTTCCAGTTGCTGCAGGTGTCTAGTAAGGTACATCCCAAAAGGGGCATTGTACTCAATTATGGGCCTGAAGAGGGATGAGTAAAGAGGCATGATGACCTCCCCTGATCTAGATGTGAATCCCTTCATGATTAGGTGGGCTATATAAAATGTTTTTCTAACCACTTTGGCCACGTGGTTGTTGAATGAGAGATTGCTATCAACTTGGGTCCCCAGGTCCCTAATTACTTCTTCCGTACTTAATGGATTACCATCTATGTGGTAATTTGTGCACACTTTGTTTTTGCCGAAGGGGATGACTATACACTTTTTGGCGTTTAGCTTGAGGCCATGGCTCCAGCACCAGTTGTCTGTTTCTATGAGGCCCTTTTGTAGGATGCTTGTGTCTGCTGGAGAGTCAATTATGGTGCCCAGTTTGCAGTCATCTGCGAACTTGGTCAGCCACAGTCCTTTCGTGTTGGCCTGTACCTCCGAGAAATATATACCGAACAAGACAGGTCCCAGGACTGAGCCTTGTGGGACGCCACTTGTGACTGGTTTGGATATATATATATATATATATATATATATATATATATATATATATATATATATATATATATATGCACACACACACACACACACACACACACACACACACACACACACATACTGTAATCATTATATGCAAATTAAGCTATGTACTATTATCTGTATGACATTATTATAATTTCTCCCAAGATGATCCAGAAACTGTTCCAGAGGGATAAGTACTCTACTCCAGTCAGTAAACTGAAATAAAAAATAATAGTAAATTTCTAAATTTCATATCAGTGTGACAAACAGAATGTTATAAACAACGCTTTTGAAATTCCAGCAATGCATACATCCCCTGAATGCAACTGCTTATTTTGTACTGTTATATGATACTATATACTATTATATTTCATAACACAAGTGAGTTATAAATGGCTGAAGGGGGTCTGTGAATCTGTACATGTTTTCATGCAACAGCACAAGGTATACTACAACTCTATCAGTATCTTGATTGGCACTAGGGATATTTATATCTAGTTATTATTCGGTAAGAAATGTGCAGCATTAACATATTTCTATAATGTTTCTATAACTTAGTACATGATAAATTGTTGCTAGCATCATGTGAATGGTTTTGGTGAAAAAAATAAAATGACATCAACCTTGTCTGTATGTGATGCACTGTGCTGTAACATTAACATTGGTTGGCAGCTGGTATATGAAGTATAAAATAATTTCATATACCATGTTATATTTTCATGACAGAATGAGCTATATATCATTTAGGGGGATTCTATAAATGGGCAGGGTAGCAGAAAGATAATGACACAAAGGAGAGAAAAGACAGACTTAATGCTACTTTCAGGCACTCTGAAAAATGTAGATGTTTTAAAAGATTTTTATTTGGTGTTTTATTTTATCTATTAATCAAAGTAAGAGTGCTGTAGGGAAGATGTCTTGAATTACAAAGAATATAAATGCCAAATTTTACTTGATACATGTGGGGGTAAAGGATTAAACACCAACATCAATTATAAATGTGTGCTGAAGAAAAAAGCAAAAGAGGTATGTAGTGTCACATGATATATCAGGTGACACAAAATGGTAATATTTAAAGTGTTCATTTTTTTGTATTAGCTATGAAGTCTGTTGAAGTCTGTTGTGTATTGATTGTGTTTTTGAGACCAAAGATCTTACTTCTTTATTTTAAGCAAGTGGAATAAACACTATTTCTTATCTCATTTGGCATTTTCCTGTTTTTACCTTTCTGTTGACTAGTGTTTGGTGACTATGTACAATGCTGTAAACAAGATTTTTTCACCAGTCATTATGATATATGCAGTATGTCTATATTTCCATGAATAGTGCAAAAATAATTAAACTTATTAATGCTTATTTGATAGAAACTGAAAGCATAGATGATTGCAGATAAAACAGATACCAATATTTGTAGGCTGATGTATACAGCAAATTACACTCTTGTCTTTAATGCTGGTTTTATTTCTACATTGGGTAGATGGATTCACACTAAAGTCCTGACAAGACAGTGCAGTATTGGGATGATATTGAATTTCTGACTTGCCATCCTTCAGATGAGATTTCAGCTCAAGAGGCCCAGTGCCTGAGCTCTTAGGAGGGTGTTAAAGATTTCTCAGCATTTATTGAAAAGATCAAGTATACTTTATTTAAAATCGGATTCAGTTGTACATAATAAAAACTAAATAAATTATACATCTGTCTAATGAAATCTTTCAACAAAAATAATATAAACAAAAAAAAAATAACTGGAATAATCATTCAGTTAATCACATTCAGCTGCCGTTCCTTATAAATATTCAATTTGTATTTCAAATCTCTTATAATTTCCTCTTTTATCCTATTTCTTGTTTTATAGACAAACTGCACAGCTTGCTATCCAAAGTATCCATACTGTGTACATAATGCTTTTCTGATGCTTTTTGCTTGTTACATTTTTCATTGCACAAACCATATAAATGACTGTTGTTTGCAATTTTACTTAACAACAGTGTATTCAGTGTGTTAACTCTTTCCACTGAGTATTCATTCTTTTACATGTCAAAACTTGTCACCACATTTTTTCAACTTATTTATACTGTACGCAGTCATATTATCTTTCCTTTTTTTTCAGTTTGTTCTTCATTTCATCTTAACTGGAATCTTCCCATGCATCAAAGTTTAAAACTTCACTTTTTTATATCTTGATAGCATTTAAATATCCAAACTTAAATCATTGTATCACTTTTCAAGATAGCATATCTCAACAAAATTCATGTACTGATCTTCTTTTATCTCACCCATCATCAAACACTTATTTCCATTTCCTGATTATTAGTTTACTTAACAGTGACATTTCATTTATTTTCTTTCTAGTTTCTTTTCTTTCTACTTTCCATAATTATTTATTATTCCTCAGTAATATTTTTTCTGAGTTTCATCACTAGTATTCATCATAGCATAATTAATCTATATTGAAATATTAAATATTACTGGCTGAATGATGATGTCAATTATTGGCAGCTATGTCAGGAGAAGTAGGGCAGTGGATATGTAACAACATATGCCAGCATACCTAGCTGGAGATTTGCAAAGAATTATATGCCATTTGTGTATCAAAATGATTTGTACAGGTACTTGTATTGAAAATGTATTTGTAAAGCTGTTTGTGTTAAAAATCTACCAACAGTGGGCCCTGCAGAACATAAAAAATACACCTGTATGTCAGACTGTATTGTAACTGTTGAAATTAATGTACTGTAACAGAGGATGCTGGAAGAAAAGAGGTTAATCTTGGTCCAGCTAAATTTGAAAAATTGTCTGAAAGTAAATTACGTGGTATATGCCATAAAGATTGTATCTTACAGTCCTGATTGCAGGCAGAGAAAAAATGTCTGTGAAAACCAGGACTAGGAATCCTACTCTATTATACTTAGGGGTGAACTAATTGCTACCTTGGAAGGGTAGAAGTTTTGAAATGGTATTATAGCTTCCAGATGCTATAACACATCTTAGCAAAGGTATATGCATGTGTACTCTGGTTCAATTTCTAGCAAACCAGGTAGTGTGGGAACTAGACTCAGATGACCAGATGTGTGTGATGTCATTCTGTAATCCAGAACTGAAATTATGTTTTAATACTAGATGAGACAGAAATCTCAGAGCAGTCTGTTTTTGAAACCTGACCAAGAAGGAAGACCACTCACCCACTTCCTCTTGCCTTGCTTTTGTAAGTAACCAGGGAATAGTAATTATTTAGATCAGTCAGAAGAATATAGTGAGATTAGTTAAGTACTGTTTTTTCTATATCTGTGTGAATCTATCTATTCATGTTATTCTTAATATATATTTCCAGTGAATGAAACTCTGGTGTTTATTGTAAATAGATATTTAGTATTTTCATGTTCTTTTATTTTTCTTTATTTTTAAATGTATTTAAACATTTCATTGTGGCTGGTCTTTTAAAGACTATTTTAACATTTGAGAGTACTTATATTTATTTGGTGACACTGTGGCCATTCCTGAAAGCCTTGCTGCATTGGTCAACCACTACCATTTGTATTAGTATTAATTTTACTCAGTGTTATTGGGTACCCTTGTAAGAGACTTAGAGTAGCTGGTTTTGGATTGTTCTGGTGGCAGTACCTACTTTATAGTCTGGGCAGAGGGGGGCATAGGTAATAAATCTGTGCCAGCCTGGCCCAGGTGTGTGTGTGTGTGTGTGTGTGTGTGTGTGTGTGTGTGTGTGTGTGTGTGTGTGTGTGTGTGTGTGTGTGTGTGTGTGAGAGAGAGAGAGAAAATCACATATTAAAGAGTGCGTGTGTCAATTACTTGGAGCAGGGACACAGAGCACTGGTTTCACAGAGAGGGTGGTGGAGGATTTGGTTTGCAGCACCTGGCTGAGAACTCAACTCTACTGCTGTGTTAATGGGGAGTCATATTTGGGGCCTGGATAGAGAAAGGGATACCCAGCCTCAGGATAGAGTGTGGACCCTGTGTGCTTTTAAGGAAATGAATGTTTGGTGCAGAAGGCTGCATCTGGAAATGTGTGAATCTATTTTTGTTCAAAGTAAACATCCCTCACTGTTGTCCATGGTGAGGATTGAGACTTCTTGATTTCTGTCCCAGAGCTGGGTCATCACAAGCTGTATCATTTTATTACACATCATTTTTCTTCTCTGTATAACATTTTTCTTTTTACTGAGTTAACTAGCCTAAGATGTAAATCCCACACTAGTCCAAACAAAATTTTCCTCAGTACTTTTTCCAAACATCATGGCATGTATTAGCCGTCACCCCCCCCCCCCAAATATATTACCACTCATTGTTTAATGAAACAGTTTTAATTAACATTACTTTCTTACTAAATGACATCTTATAAAATGTCTAGGAGCTAATTAACCTTTTCATTGTAATTCTTGTCTCCATATATGATATTTATAATGTCCTTTTCACATTACTGCCAATACACATATTTTTTTCTCCACATATTTCTAGTCACTGCTAATATATGCATTCTTTCTCCAAATGCCAATGGCATCTATATTTTCCAGACAGACAATAGCATTTATAATGGAAGATATCCTACACTGGATATCCATAGCATTTCCATAAGAAAAAAATGTTACTAGGCAATGTGGATGTCAATTGATTGGGCATAAACTGTAACTCCCCTACATCTAGCATGAACTTATATGGTTTCACAAAACTAATTAATAGCCCCACACATTATAACAAGACATCAAATTCACTATTAGACTGGATTCTAATATCAGACCCTAACAAATACACCACCACAGGTACAATGTCAGTCTCTCTTAGTGATCATCTCCTAATCTATATGATTTGACACCTCAGAAATCCAGCTAAGCAGCACTTTTATAAAACAACATGTGATATCCCCACTCTGGGCCAGTAATCAAGGAGCCTGAATCCTCACCACTGACATTGGAGAGGGGTGTTCACTTGGAATACAAATGGATACACTCAGTATTTTCAGATCCAGACCTGTCTAAATCAAGCACAATTTCCCTTAAGAGCACACAGGGAGCACACACAATCTGGGGACTGGTTCTTCTCTATATCTGTCTAAACTCCCAATAAGACTGCCCACTGGTACAACTCAGAATTAATTCCTCAGCCGAGTGCCCAAGCCAGGTCTTCCATCACTCTCTCTGTGAAACTAGCACTTCATTTCCCTGCTCCAAGTGGCTCAAACACACAGACACACACACGCACACACACACACACACACACACACACACACACACACACACACACACACACACACACACCTGGGGAATGCTGGCACATGTTTATTAGATATCCCCCTTCTGCTCAGACTTTAAGGTAGTTATCACTGCTACCAAGCACTACAAAGCCAGCTACCTAAGGCTCTTGCAAGGGTACCCAGTTATATTGAGTGAAATGAACATTAATGCGAATGGTAATGTTGACCAAATAGCAAGGCTTTCAGGAATGGCCAGGGTTATCACCAAATAAATATTTGCAAATACTCTAAAAGCTTAACTATGTTCTAAAAAAACCAGCCACAATGAAAAGTTTAATTATATTTAATAATAAATAGTAAAAGAACATGAGAATAATAAATAACAATTTACAGTAAACACCAGAGTTTTAGTCACAGGAGATATTAAAAAGAATACTGATGGAAAGTTTCACACAGTTATAGAAAAACAGTATTTCTAATCTCATTATATATTCATGAGTAATCTAAAGAGAATTGCTGTTGCCTGGTTAAGTTACTTACAGAATAGACCAAGGCAAGATCATTTGGGTAAGTGGTACTTGTTGTCAGATCCAAGACAGAATTCAGAGTGCTGAGAGCACAGTCCTATTAATATCTAAATATTATTTTTGGCTTACAGAATGACATCTCACACGTGTGGCCATCTGACTCTGTTTCCTGTGCTTTCAACAACACTAGAAACTGACAGGATTTTAGCACCTATGTGTTACCATACACACAGATAGAGGTTTTCTCAGCTCTCCTACAGGAGCTGCAACCTATTCTCTAGCACAGACATTGCATCTCTGGCTCCCGTCAAAACTGTGGGATAACATCTTTTGGCTTAACCCATGAAGTAATATAATTTCAAGAATATTTTGCAAAGTCAGGTGGATTAAGATTAACTTCTTCACTTCAAATACACTCTGTTACAATGTATACATTTTAACAGTTACAATAATACATGTACATTTCTTTTCCTTCCAGTCAGGCATATTGTGAGGTTTGCTTGTGTTAAAATGTATCAACAAATACATTTTCAGCACACTCATCTTTACAATTCAGTTTGATATAAGAATGACATATAATTATTTACAAAATTCCAGCTAGCTGTGCTGGCATATGTTACAAATCCACTGCCCTATTTCTCCTGGCATGGCTGGCAGTACCTTCTATCATTACACAACACATGGCCTTTCCAAGTTTAACCCAGAAATGGTAGTTACTACACTTTCATCTATTAACTGGAATTTCCGTAAAATCCTTCCATTAGATGATGCTGTAATTGAATTCAATAATTTTTTCTAAATATCCTAAATAGCCCAATGCAATTTGACTATCCAAAAAGAGTAAAATGCTAATTCAGGATAGAGAAAAAGCATAGGAAGAATGGCAAAAATGTAAAACACCTCAATAGCTTGAACACTTCAGAATGCTTCACAATCATACTAAAAAGTTAATAAATGAAGACAAAAGATATACTATAACAACTTTCAGAATAATACTAAGCACAACCCTAAAAAAATGTATATCCCCATTAAAGAATTTTACATTCAGGTCAAAAATTTAACCCAGACCCCTCTCTTGCTAAATCATCACTCAAAACTGCAATACAGTTCAACACTTATTTTACAGATATTATAGCATCTCTAACCATGGATTTCTCAACATCTAATCCCGACCCTGCCCTACAGCCACACACTACCACATCCACTTTCACCTTCAAACCTGTGCCCACAACCTATATAAAACTTCTTAAACAAACTTTAACTGTACTCTTCTTCAGCTGATGACATTCCAAGTGAGTACTTAAGAAGACCAACCAGTAGCATTGCCTGTCCTCTCATAATCCTTATAAATAGGTCAATCCAGGAATCCCACATTCCCTCTCTCTAGAAAAAGTAACACATTATCCCTCTGCATGAAGGAGGAAATCCAACATACATTAATAACTTTTAACCGATAACAATCTTATCTCTTCTTGCCAAATTACTTGGAAACTGTATTCAAAAACAATTGCTAGACTATCTCCTGCAGGAAGAACTCTATCCCCTACACAACATGGCTTCCATCCTTCCCACAGTACTAGCACTGCCGTTCTAACTTATACAGATACTATCCTTAAAGCCAGAAAGAATGGCAAACTAGTCTCTTCCTTATTTCTAGACTTGTCTAAAGCCTTCAACAGAGTTTGTCACAGCAGACTTCTACTTCAAATGTCCTCACTATGTCTCTCTCAGCCCACCCTCAGTGGCTCAAAAGCTACCTGTCCAATAGCTATCAGTCAGTAAAATGGCACTCCATGATTTCTCTTTACCTCCCAGTCACCACTGGTGTACCACAAGGCTCTATCTTTGGTCCCCTCCTCTTTAACATTTTTACCAACACCCTCCATACTTCCACACAACAGGTCACTCTAATGCAATATGCAGATGATTCCACTCTCATTTTTACATCGGACAACATGGTACAAAAAGGCCCCTTGTTTCAAAACGTTTTTAGAGAAAATGATGACACCTAAACAAATGGGTAAGATGTTAAAATGTGATAATTGCAACTATTGCAAGTACATGTTTGAAGGGTCCATGGTCAGTGTTAGTAGGTTTGAGAAGATTCACATGAATCAAAGATTTACATGTAACAGTAAGAGGGCAGTTTATCTGGCATCTTGCAACCTATGTCCAGCATTTTACATAGGAAAAACCAAAATAACTATTAGGAAAAGGGTATATGAACACTACTATGATATCCAGAAGGATGACAAACATAATGCCTTGGCAAAACATATTAGGGCACACTCCGACTACTTGTTAAAATTTTGTGTGATTGACCAGGCAATATTAGGTGACCAGGGGGGACCCACTGATGATTATTTAGATTATTTAGAGTTGAAATGGCAAATCAAAACTAATGCCACTTATCCCCCTGGCTTAAATGAGAATACATCAATTACTAGTGTACTCAAGATAAAGGCTTGCTATTTTTTTATAAAGCAAGGTCAATATAGTGGCTTTAGTGATGACATAATAGTAATAATGGTTGTGTTTACCTTTTGATTTATATATATATATATATATATATATATATATATATATATATATATATATATATATATATATATATATATATATATATATATGGGTCTACTGCCTTTGATCGAAATGCAATTATTTCTAACAAAGAAAATATGACCTTACTTTCGCAAAAGTGTATTTCAACGTAAGTGCACTTTCATGAATTCTGGTTCAGTGAACCGGCAATTAAAATAAAAAAATAACAATTTAAACTCCGCCTGCACCCCCACACCCCCACTACATTAAATATACTAACTCTGAGATCACACTACAATGGAGAAACAGGTATATTCCCTTATCCCCACTGTAGTGCTCTGTTTTATTTAGATTGCCAGTTCGCCAAACCAGAGTTCGCGAAAGTGCACTTTTGTTGAAGTGCACTTTCGTAAAAGTAAGGTCGTACTTTCTTTGTTCGAAATAATGGTATTTCAATTAAAGAAAGTAGCCCCATTTGTATACATATATTTGATACATGGTGGTAGTTGGTGTTGTTTATAATACGCATCTTTTGTATTTTATATTTTTTATTTTTTGTATTTTGTATTGTGCACTAGGGAAGGTTTTTAAGCAATCAAACTGAATGGTATGATTTAAATGGGTTTATTAGAATAACAGATGATGATTTTTGTATTGTATATCTGTGTTTTTTTTTTTATTTGTTTTAAATATGACCAATCTAGTAGTCAACAGTGTGGTTCACTACAGTTAAAACAGTCCTTTTTGATTGGTTCAGTATTTAATTAGGACAGATTAACTAAATGTTTAGTATGGAACTGCCTTCAATTTTATTTGTTGTCAGTATAAAAGGAGAGCAGTTTGTCTATACTGTGTTCTGATGAAGTCCTGTCACTCAGGGGATGAAAGAGCTTAACATTGTTGGATTATTTGTTGTTAATAAAGCCTTCCAGCTGTACTCGGCTCTAAAGACTTCTTAATTTATTTTCATTTTGTTATTGGTGTAAGCTTTAGCTTGGTGTTGGTGTATCTTGTTCACAACATGGTATAGCTTCCAAAAATTACTCAGTAAGCTTTGACAGCCACTGAAACATGGCTTTGCAACTCACAACTCCTACTCTACCCGAAAAAGACCAGACTACTACTTTTTACCCTAAAATCCCTCCATCATGATAAAATAAAGATTTAAAGTCCTCTCTCTTGATAATACAACCATTGAAATCACTTCCCACAGCAAACTATTAGGTGTGATAATGGATGATAATCTTACATTTGATCTGCCTATACAAAATTGCATAAGAAAAACTCATCAAACACTAGGGATACTTTACAGAGCCAAAATATCTCAATGATGCAGCTAAGTTTACACTTGCCACTACGTATCTCCTCCCCACTCTTCTTTATGGTGCTCCCATCCTCCAGGCTTCACAAAAATTAAAACCTCAATAATGCTATAACAAAGCTGTTAAATTTGTAGCACATACCCCTTCCAGAAACCACCACTGTATAGCAGTGAAAAGCCTAAATTGGTTAGACCGGCCACATCAATATCTTATCATCTATTAAATTTTTCATCATCCATCTGCCTGTCTAGCACTAAAAACATTCCATGCAACTATGTTCCCAGTCAGCCATTGCAATCCTGTCTGCCTACAAGCCTAGCAAATCTGCTGCTCATTTTCTGTACTCGCACAAGATTGCTAAGGCCTGGAACTCTTTACCTGTATCCATCAGGTCCATACTCTCCCTCCCATCTTTGAAAATCACTCTGAAAAGACTTCCTAGCTAAACCCTGGCTCTGTTCTTACTCAAATCTAGGATAAACTATACCCCTAAATGTGAATAAGTATGTTTTCATTCCTTACTTTCCCTTCTTCACTTACTTCCTTACTGCTATCTAATTATCTTCCCTGACTTTTTCTCTAAGTATACCATAAGCCTGTTTTTCACTCACTCACTCACCTCATATTGCAGTTCCTATTTGTGTTAGACCAACTTACCTTTACTTTCTCTATAAACTGTCTAATTTTTCCCTAAATATTAAATAATTGTTGTATACTTTATATTGATTTTTAACCAATGTTTTTATATTATGTCTAATTGTGTTATAATTATTTAAATTGCAAATGTTTTATCTTATTTTTGAAGATCATAAAATTATTGTTCTTAAAATGTTTTGTAATTATTCAGAGCTTTTCTCCATAGACCTCCACTGAAAATGGGCTACCCCAGTAGGATGTCAATAAATAATAAATAAATCATTTAAAGTTTTTCTTGTTTACTTTTAATCCAAAATGTAGGCACTCAGTTCTAATATTGTTTTATCTTTCCCATTTGTTCTTTATCCTTTACTATTAACTCTATGATATCTACAAAAGTCAGCATGTCAGACTTGATTAACTTAATAAATCATCATCCTTTTTAGTTTTTCATTTATTTAAACTCAGTTTTTATCAAATCCAAACTGCATACAAAATGAAAGGGACTACACCAGCTTGAAGCATCCTCATGCCCTATATGCTTTCTGTATAAATTACTTTAGTATGGTTCTCACTAATGACTTTCTATATATCTCTTGAATAAAATATGACTTTTGTCCCTTCAGTGCTCATTTCCTATAAAGTGTTCACAAAATCCTTTTGGCATTCATTGTCCTATGTCTTTTCCAAATGTAAACTAATCAGATATCCCCATTTCATTCGTTTTACTCCTTTATAGATTATGAATTAGGTCACTGATTATAACCAGTTTTTTAATATGTTCTCAAATGGATTCAAGAAATTTACCTCAGGAATGAAGATGAAGCTCTCAATGTAAATATCTTGAACCCATTTTGTGCATGCATTAACAAATACTATCAGTGATCAGATCACAAATTTTGTAGTGCATGGAGCTTTAACTCCCTCAATACTGAACAATTTATCAAGTTGGAAAGAAATGGGAGTACAACTTACTTCACATCTTTCAAATCTGCAATATACTTAGATATGCTATGCAAGTAGTCAAGTCAGCAGAATATTTTACAGCTGTTAAACTCTTCAATCTGCTTCACGTTTTAATATGAAAAGTTGTATATTGCAACTTTAAAGCTGTTAAAATGCTTCACATACTTTTTCTATGATGACTGCTTATAGGTTCATAGGTTCATAGGTTCATACTAGGCTATCTGCCCGAGGGCATTTATAAGCCTTGCCCATAGTTTTTTTGGCTTACGCCACCCCTTTAGTTTGGAGAAACTATGCCCATTATTTTGCTGTGCCTCTGTCGAGCAGTGACACTGAGGTAACCCCTGGGGTGTATCTGCGATCTCCCATCCATTGGTCAAGATTCCTCTTGAACAAGGCCAGCGAGGTGCTCTGCCTCACATAAACCGGGATTTTGTTCCACAGCATAGGGAGTCTTTGGGTGATGAATCTATCCCTCCAGCACATCCTATTAATAACCGTGTTGAGGTTTAAGTCTCCCGCCCTTGTGGCTCTGAGGGATCTAGATTTTTTGAGATGAAGAATGTTTATCAAATCTGGGTTTGACATGGCCTTGTATGTCAGGCATAGGTCACCTCTGAGCAAGCGGTAAGCAACTGAATATAACTGGAGTTCTTTCAGTCGGGCAGCATAAGACAGATTTTTGAGACCCTTTATCCTTTTGGTGAGGAACTTTTGTGGCCTCTCCAGCTGCTGCAAGTGTCGGGTCAGATACATTCCGAATGGGGCATTGTACTCGATCATTGGTCTGATGAGTGATGAGTATAGGGAGACTATGACTTCCCTTGATCTAGATGTGAATCCCTTCATGATAAGGTGGGCAATGTAGAAGGTCTTCCTAACTACTTTAGCAATATGAGTGTCGAATGAAAGGCTACTGTCAACCTGGGTTCCCAGGTCCCTAATAACTTCTTCTGTGTTCAGGGATTGCCACCTATATGGTAGCTAGGGGTAACCTTATTTTTCCCGAAGGGTATGACTATGCATTTCTTGGCATTTAACTTTAGGCCATGGCTCTGGCACCAGTTATCCGTTTCTGTGAGACCCTTCTGAAGGATATCTGTGTCGGATGTGTTTTCAACCACGGCCCAGTTTGCAGTCATCTGCAAACTTTGTCAGCCATAACCCTCCTGTGTTTGCTTGTACTTCAGAAAAGTAGATGCCAAACAAGAGTGGGCCCAGGACTGAGCCCTGTGGGACACCACTTGTGACAGGCTTTGAGTCTGACATGGCGCCAGCAACTCTGACCCTGTGGGTTCTGTCACTCAGCCAGTTTGCAACCCATCTTGTAATGTATGGGTTTACATTTAAGTTGATGAGTTTTTCAATGATACCCGAGTGAGGTATTGTATCAAAAGCCTTCGCCAGGTCTAGGTAGGCTGTATGGACTGCCTTTCCTCGTCAATGGCCTTGGTGACTGTTTCAATAAAGTCAACCAAGTTTAGAAGGCATGATCTGCCTTTGACAAAGCCAAACTGGGTTGGATCCAAAGTCTGCAAGTTCCCTATGTCTTTATTTATGAGATCCATTATGATCCTCTCCATGGCTTTGCAGATAAGGCTTGTCAAGCTAATGGGACGGTAATTTCCAGGGTCGGTGGAGGCACCGCCTTTGTGGAGTGGGACCACAGTCGCCAGCGCCACTCCCTGGGTACGTATCCGGAGGTGAGACTAAGATTAAACAGCTGTCCTAACTGTGGGTTTAATTCCTCGTTGAGTTCATGGAGCACACAGCCGGGGACACCATCAGGTCCCATGGATGCTGTGTTCTTTGCCTTAGAGAGAGCAATTCTCACCTGGGCATTAGAGATGTTTGGGGGAGCTACAATCATTTGGTATAGATATCTCTCCTTTAGGGGGAGAGGGGGGGGGGAGTTTGCACTGAACCTTTCAGCCAGTATGTTGGCAATGTCTGTAGGATCAGTAATCTTCACATCATTTTGAACTAATTCTGAGCATATCTGGGAGTTTCCTCCTAGGTTTCTGACATAGCTAAAGAATGCCTTATGGTTGTCTTTAGAGTCCTTAGATATTTTTTTCTCAAAATTAGCTTTGGATGATTTTATGAGAGCTCTTAGCTTTTTACTTATAGTGATCAGCGGTGTCTTACCTTTTAAGGATTTTGTTCTATCTTGTAGTAGCTTTCTCCTTTTGTTGTAGAGTTTGTTTATGGCTGGGGTCCACCAGACTGGATGCTTGCCTTTGGTACAAAGAGTCTTTATTTTGCTTGGGATTGCCTGATCCATGCAGCCCTGCAGTTGCTGGTAGAAGGCATTTGTAAGTGATTCAGCGGTTTGAGTAATGTTAACCGCCGGCTCAGGGGCCTTAAAGGAGACCACACTAGTCTTTAGAAGTGTGAAGTTGGCTTTCGAGAAGTTCTTTACTGTGGTCTTTTTCATTTCGGGTGGGGGCGGGATGAGGACCTCCAGCGAGATTAGTTTGTGATCAGATCTCACCAGTGAGGGGTATACTTCCGGCGTTGAACATTGTGCTCCCATGTTCGTGATGATGAGATCAAGTATGTTTTCTCCTCTTGTGGGGATGGTGACTAGTTGTTCCATGGCATTTGAGTTTATGAATTCCAGGAACTTTTGGGCTAGAGTGTTTGGGCTTGAGTAGTGTTCCCAGTCTATATTAGGGTAGTTGAAGTCACCTAGTATGATGGTGTTCGGAGATACATTTATCCCCTCCAGTGTTTTCAGGAAGGCCATATGAGGTTCCTGAGTTTGCGAGGGTGGCCTGTAACATGCTACAAATTGCAGAGCAGTCTTGCCTATGGTTAATTGCACCTGGATGGTTTCCGATGCATCGTGCGATGCCACCAATCTTGAGGTGTGGGTGTCCTTGATGAATATGGATACCCCTCCTCCTTTCTTGGTATTGTCCAGGTTTTGGGGCCAGGACGCATGATATGAGGTAAAACCTGATAGTGCTGGGGTGCTCTCAGGAGCCTTGAACCAGGTTTCTGTCACAGCACAGACATCGATGTTCTCCATACTGAGAAGGGCCTCGAGTGCGTGCATCTTGAGGTTGAGACTTCTGGCATTGAGCAGCATTACCCTTAGTTTTTTTTCTTTGTTTTGTTCTAGGGTGGTAAGTTTAGAATTTGAGCCTTGCCTAAAAAAGGCACTATGGGGGTGGCAAGAGCCTTTGCCAAAATCCGGAATCCCAGGGTGACAAGTGCAAGCCGTCCCTTGTGAAGCAGTGTGGCTTGTCCAGCATGTCATCCCAGGCAGACAGACATTGGATCCCCTTTGAATGACACCAGAGTTTAAGCCAATTGTTAAAGCTGATCATCTTATCTCTGTATTGTGGCATCATTCTTGGTGAAGGTAGGATACTGCTCAAGGTCAGGGTCATACCTGCTTGGGCTACATAATCAGAGAGCTCCTCTATGTCTCTTTCATGTAGTCCAAGGAGGTACGCCTCAGGTCGTTAACACCAGCGTGGACAATGATTGAGTCGTACTTGTACCTGCTGTTGAGAGACCTGAGTGCATGCGTTATGTGGCGGATTCTAGCACCCGACAGACAGCTTACTGTGACCTTCTCCTTACTCAGTCTGGTGAGCGGGACGTCAGTGTGTCTGACTATGGAGTCACCAATGACTAGTGTGTCTGGCATTGTGTTTGGCCTTAAGGGCTGTGACTGCTTGACACTCTGACTGTGTGGTCTATGTGTTGCAGGTGTTGTGTTCTGAGGTGGTAGTTGTTTGGGTGTCTGCTTTGGTGGCCTCTGCTGTTTTGGTAGATTTTGATCAGAGCCTCCGAGTATGTCTTTGTGTGTTTATGTGTATGATTTGAGGTTGTGATGGTATTATGTGAGACTGGGTCTATAGTGTGTGTGGTTACCTTCTCCTCCTGTCTGGTCATGCCAGTCCTATGTTGAGAGAGCTCAGCCTCCAGTTTGGCCGTATAGTTGCATCTCTCGCATGTATTTGTGTTTTGTGGGAGGAGGAGAGGGTTGTCTGTGTACATGAGGCAATTGTAACATTGCCTCAATATTCCCAGGTTCACCAGCTGAGCAGGAGAGGACATTAGCAACTGATCCCTCGACATGCTAGAAGGAATAGACAGAAAAACTTAAGAAAAGGTTCTGGGGGATGTGGGTGACCGAGAAATGAGGTTTGCTTTTTTGGGGTACTTTCTATAACAAGAGTGCTGTATCGAGGTGATAAGTACTGTAGGAGCAAGTGCTTCGCTATACAGATAGAGAATAGTCTACTTGGGAGTCAAGTAGAGATAATTTATAGTTGTAGGATACACTAAATAGGATAGTAGTATACTTTGAGGAAGGTAGTTTTAAGGGAAAATTTGAAGAGTGGACTTTAGGTAGCCCTAATAGTTTAAATCTGATTAACCGGCGCTGCCCTAGTGTGCAACGGTAGCAGCTCCACGCTAAATCACGCTAAAGCGCGCTAACGCATGCTTTATAGCAGGGTGCTGGAAAAAACAGGAAATGACCCAAAATGCCCGACGAATTACTAGTTGCTGCTTCTAACCACTCCTCTCAGGACAAGCAAGCAGCTCAGTACTCCCCACTCCCACTGGTGAGTAAAGAAACTACCTCTGGCCACACAAGAAAATGGAGGAACACAGAAACCAAATACAAAGCCCAGGGATCAGCAAAATCTGATCACTGGAACAACTAGCTAGGAAAGTTTAGGAAAGGAGAAATATTTTTTTGTTTTTTTTTTTTTGCAAACAGACAGAAAAAAATGCAGTAAATGCTTTGTTTTGACTAAATTGCTATCAAAGGCTGGTACACTTGAGTGTATTAGCCTGTTTGTTACTTTTAAGCAATACTTTAGCCCACAAGTGCAATCAACAATATAAGCTCACAAAAACAGGAAAATAAGGTAATAAAACAGTAATATAGGCACAAACAGTAGTCGAAAAGCTCAAAAGATCGAAAAATGCAAACTAAAAAGTTTAAAAAATACTTATGATCAAGAAAGTTGCTTTTTCTGCTCTCTGCTGGCTTAGGAACTCTGCAGGGGACCACAAGGAGATATGCCTAGTTCTCTAATGCCAGAAAAGCCTGCCAAAGCATGCTTTATAGCAGGGGGCTGGAAAAAAAAAGGAAATGACCCAAAACGGCCGAAGAATTACTAGTTGCTGCTTCTAACCACTCCTCTGAGGACAAGCAAGCAGCTCAGTACTCCCCACTCCCACTGGTGAGTAAAGAAACTACCTCTGGCCACACAAGAAAATGGAGGAACACAGAAACCAAATACAAAGCCCAGGGATCAGCAAAATCTGATCACTGGAACAACTAGCTAGGAAAGTTTAGGAAAGGAGAAATATTTTTGTTTTTTTGTTTTTGCAAACAGTCAGAAAAAATGCAGTAAATGCTTTGTTTTCGACTAAATTGCTATCAAAGGCTGGTACACTTGAGTGTATTAGCCTGTTTGTTACTTTTAAGCAATACTTTAGCCCACAAGTGCAATCAACAATATAAGCTCACAAAAACAGGAAAATAAGGTAATAAAACAGTAATATAGGCACAAACAGTAGTCGAAAAGCTCAAAAGATCGAAAAATGCAAACTAAAAGTTTAAAAAATACTTATGATCAAGAAAGTTGCTTTTTCTGCTCTCTGCTGGCTTAGGAACTCTGCAGGGGACCACGAGGAGCTATGCCTAGTTCTCTAATGCCAGAAAAGCCTGCCAAAGCGTGCTTTATAGCAGGAGGCTGGAAAAAACAGGAAATGACCCAAAATGGCCGATGAATTACTAGTTGCTGCTTCTAACCACTCCTCTGAGGACAAGCAAGCAGCTCAGTACTCCCCACTCCCACTTATGAGTAAAGAAACTACCTCTGGCCACACAAGAAAATGGAGGAACACAGAAACCAAATACAAAGCCCAGGGATCAGCAAAATCTGATCACTGGAACAACTAGCTAGGAAAGTTTAGGAAAGGAGAAATATTTTTTGTTTTTTGTTTTTTGCAAACAGACAGAAAAAATGCAGTAAATGCTTTGTTTTCGACTAAATTGCTATCAAAGGCTGGTACACTTGAGTGTATTAGCCTGTTTGTTACTTTTAAGCAATACTTTAGCCCACAAGTGCAATCAACAATATAAGCTCACAAAAACAGGAAAATAAGGTAATAAAACAGTAATATAGGCACAAACAGTAGTTGAAAAGCTCAAAAGATCGAAAAATGCAAACTAAAAAGTTTAAAAAATACTTATGATTAAGAAAGTTGCTTTTTCTGCTCTCTGCTGGCTTAGGAACTCTGCAGGGGACCACGAGGAGCTTTTTTAGCACAAAACTAAACCATAGCAGTTCTAATACGTAGTTAACAAACTTTCCTTAACTACCTTTCCTGTATCAGAAAGATGTCAGCAAGATTGTCCTCCTCCCGATTTTAAAGTATAATTCTCATGTCCCATGTACATCAATAATATTTTAAGCTGCATATTTAAGTATGATGACAATTTCTAGCCTTTACCTCCTTTCTTTTTAAGAAATGTAATCAGCAATTCTTTCTTTCATTCACCATCATATAATCTTCTGTTTTCTTCAGTGGTATCAGACAGCCATTCATAAAATAATTTAAAAATGTAATTACCTTCCATTAACATATTGTGCAACCCATATTCCATGGCACCCAGCCTTGAAGTACTTACATTTAACAAATTCTTCAATTCACTTTTAATTTCCTGTGATCAAATCCTTTCTCTTTTTTTCTTCATTTTAAAATAACAGATCACATTGAGAAATGTCATTTACATGTTTTCTAACATTGCTTAGTATTTATTTTTGAGTTTGTTAAACAGGTTGAATACAGATCCTATTGTATCTATTTCAGTTTCAGCCCAGGATAAACACAATAGATAAATTATATTATATAGAGAGTGAATGACAAAATCAAATACAAGCATATAAACACAATAGATACAAAATAGTATATGCAGAGTTGAGGACAAAATGCAATATAAGCATATATTATATACAAAGTGAATATCGTAGTTGGCTTGAGGGTATAAAGGTAAAAAATAAATTATATTATATACAGAGTGACTGAGAAAACAAACACAGTATATACATGCATTATATACAGAGTGAAAATCAGAGTTGGCATACTGAAAATAATCACAATCAAAAATAGAGTCAAAGCACAGTATGTAGACAGAAGAAGAGAATGAAGAGGTTAAGTTATATGACCAGACACATAGCAGTTGCATTTTCCTAAAGTCTTGAAATGTGCTTTTGTTGTACTGCTACATTCCATTCTTCCAGTCCTTATTAAGCTGTTCAGTATCTGTTGTCTATTTTTTCCTCTTTTCTTCCAATAATGGGCACACTTTCTGTTTTGATGACCATAAGTCATATCTTTTTTTTCTTTGCATAACTGTGAAATCTTTCCAAATCTAATCAGAAATATACTGGCTCCATCCTACTTTTTCCCTCTGTATTCTATTGGGACTTATAGTTCTTTTACTTGATATCTACCCACCTTTCAACACAACTCGTATTACTGATATTTGTAATAGGTTATACTTAATCTTTTCCCATATGCCTATTCACTCAATGTGTGCCCATTACATACAGCATTTAATTGCCTCACTGTCACACACTTGATTCCATATGCATAACAGCAAATTCCCTACAATTCCTCTTTTAAGAAGCCGTACTGACATGCTCTAACTTTACATTCCTGCTTACTTAGTATAACTGAAAGGTTATATTCAGATAAATTCCATCTCAACTAACAACTCCACTCTTAGATGAATAAGTGATAGATATTTAACCATTGCTTACATTTCTTTATGCAGTATTAACATCAAATGGCCACAGAAAGAATTGTGGTTAACTTAAAATAAACCTAAAATTAACATTGCTACACTATGTATCTGTGCCTCTATCTGTAATACTAGCATAAAACACTATTGCCGATATCTTGTTATATTTTAAGCACCAAAGGTTGATACATTCAGGAGATTTCAGTATTGATTAGGCTCTGTTACAATTTAGCTAACAGTTCTTTCAGCAATGATCTCTAACAAGTGATGACTGGAGGTGCACAAATTAATGTTGCCTGCTCAAGGAATTGTTAATTGCTTGATGTAGTAATAAAAACATATATGATAAAATCAGTTCACTAACAATCTTGCCAAATGCTATTAGTGAACATATGCCATTTAAATCATAATGGTCTTTAAAAAACAGAAAGTTCTCTGCTTAGACACTGCCAACTAGAATATCAAATAAAATGCCAAACAACTCTACTAGATTAAATTTACCTCATTGACTGGGCCCCAATGTTCAACAGCTCTTACCCTATGGCAGCCTTTTCTACATTCTAAAAACTTCTTTTACCTATTCAAGACAGATTTTCACTCACAGGACCAGAAGTTTGAATGTTAATCAACCCCTCTCTGAGCTACAGCAGAACTCAGACAAACAATCACATAAAAGAGCAGACATCACAGGAGTGGTAGAAAGAGAACACTAATCTATTAAAAAAGGAGGCATTTTTTTCTTCTCAAAAAAAGGCACAATAATCAAAACCAATAAAGTCAAACCCATATATTACAAGAACTTGCAATCTCATCTTGTGGATCATATAAAATTGCTGGCTTTCAAAACAATAATTACTTCCAAGGTTATCCAAAAGCTGATTAAACAAATGTAATGATTCCTATTCTGTTACACAATTTCAGAGATGTTATATCTTCCCCTCTTCTTCCAACCACACAACAGGTTCCACACATTGACTCTGGCCCACCTGTAGTCCGGCACCATACTTTGTTAGGCTCTTCCCTGTTCTACTTATTTTACTATAAAGTAATAATCAAAAAACTAATAAAGTAATGATCAAAAAATTTGTGAAAGATTTAATGGATAAATTAGACTTTAACTGTAGCTCCCAAGTGCATAGATATTATCCTAAATTAGTTTAAGTTGGTAGCTCAGTTCTTTCAATGCATATAATGCACATTTTCAACTTAACCCTAGCTACTAAAGTAATCCTCCCTATTTTTCAGTATTCATATCATTTCCCTCCCCAAAGTTTCTTCACCTTCTGGAGCCAGAGACTATAGTGTTATAGTTAAGTTTTCTTGCTAAAATGCTAGCAACAACAAATAATAAAATTACCTATAGACATCAGCATATATTTTAAAGTATGACAAACTGATAAACAGTATGGATTCAGATGTAAATGCAACACTCTAACAGTCATTTACAACCTTACAAATGTTATTTATACAACCACATATAATAATGTTTTCAGCAGAACTCTTTATTAACCTAAGATGGTACTTCAAAACAATTAAACACTCTACTTTTTCATAAATTTGAACAGTGTGGTTTCTCAGAAGAGACTAGGATAATTAGAAAACTACATTCTGAACCATACCTTCAACATTAATGACAACTCTAATTGAAGGTTGTGTACTTATTAGAGGATTCCCACAAGAATGACTGCTAGGGCCCCTTTTATTTTCATTGTTTATCAACAGACTCTGCTGAGATATGCCTCATATATCATACAGATTTTACGCATAGGATATTGTACTTACTTCATTCCACAAAAAATATTCTGCACTTAACAAGGAGCCACAAAATAGTTTTGCAATGCTTGATGTGACATCTGAAAAGAGGAAGGAGGACAAGGAGACCTGGTGGTGGAATAAAGAAGTACAGGAGAGTATACAGAGAAAGAGGTTGGTGAAGAAGTGAGATTGTCAGAGAGATGAAGAAAGTAGGGAAGAGTATAAGGAGATGAGGTGCATGGCAAAGAGAGAGGTGGCAAAGGCTAAGGATAAGGCGTATGAAGAGTTGTATGAAAGGTTGGACACTAAGAAGGGAGAAAAGGACCTGTACCAACTGGCTAGACAGACCGAGCTAGTAAAGATATGCAGCAGGTAAGGGTGATAAAGGATAATGAGGGCAACGTAATCACAAGTGAGGAGAGTGTGTTGAGCAGATGGAAAGAGTACTTTGAGGGGCTGATGAATGAAGAGAATGAGAGGGAGAGAAGGTTGGATGATGTGCGGATAGTGAATCATGAAGTACAGTGGATTAGCAAGGAGGAAGTAAGGATAGCTATGAAGAGGATGAAGAATGGAAAGGCTGTTGGTCCAGATGACATACCTGTGGAAGCATGGAGGTGTTTAGGTGAAGTAGCATTGGAGTTTTTAACTAGATTGTTTAATGAAATCCTGGAAAGTGAGAGGATGCCTAAGGAATGGAGAAAAAGTGTTTTCGTACCAATTTTTAAGAATAAGGGTGATATGCAGAGCTGTAGTAACTACAGAGGGATTAAATTGATCAGTCACAGCATGAAGTTATGGAGAAGAGTAGTGGAAGCTAAGTTAAGAAGGGAGGTGATGATTAGTGATAAGCAGTATGGTTTCATGCCAGGAAAGAGCACTACAGATGTGATGTTTGCTCTGAGAGTGTTGATGGAGAAGTACAGAGAAGGTCAGAAGGAGTTGCATTGTGTCTTTTTGGACTTAGAGAAAGTATATGACAGGGTGCCTAGAGAGGAGTTGTGGTATTGTATGAGGAAGTCGGTAGTGTCAGAGAAACATGTAAGAGTGGTACAGGATATGTACGAGGGTAGTGTGACAGCAGTCAGGTCTGCGGTGGGAGTGACGGATGCATTTAAGGTGGAGGTGGGATTACATCAAGGATCAACTCTGAGCCCTTTCTTATTTGCAATGGTGATGGACAGGTTGACAGACGAGATCAGACAGGAGTCCCCGTGGACTATCATGTTTGCAGATGACATCGTGATCTGTAGTGAGAGTAGGGAACAAGTAGAGGAGACCCTGGAGATGTGGAGATATGCTCTAGACAGAAGAGGAATGAAGGTCAGCAGGACTAAGACAGAATATATGTGTGTGAATGAGAGGGAGGATAGAGGAATGGTGAGGATGCAAGGAGTAGAGGTGGCAAAAGTGGATGAGTTTAAATACTTGGGATCAACAGTTCAGAGTAATGGTGAGAGTGGGAAGAGAGGTGAAGAAGAGAGTACAGGCAGGATGGAGTGGGTGGAGAAGACTGTCAGGAGTGATTTGTGACAGACGAGTACCAGTAAGAGTGAAAGGGAAGGTCTACAAGAGGGTAGTGAAACCAGTTGTGTTATATGGGTTGGAGACAGTGGCATTGACAAAAAGGCAGGAGTCAGAGCTGGACATGGCAGAGTTAAAGATGTTAAGATTTGCACTGGGTGTGATGAGGGTGGACAGGATTAGGAATAAGTATATGAGAGGGTCAGCCCAGGTTGGAAGGTTTGGAGACAAAGCCAGAGAGGCAAGATTATGTTGGTTTGGACATGTGCTGAGGACAGATGCAGAGTATATTGGGAAAAAGATGCTAAGGATGAAGCTGCCAGGTAACAGGAAAAGAGAAAGGCCTAAGATAAGGTTTATGGATGTGGTGAGAGAGGACATGCAGGTGGTTGGTGTGACAGAGCAAGATGCAGAGGACAGGAAGAAATGAAAACAGATGATCCACTATGGCGACCCTTAACGGGAGCAGCCGAAAGAAGAAGAATTGTTTGAAACTTGCTTACTATTATCAAATTGACAATTAACCCACAAAAGCCATCAGTCATGTTATTCAGTGCTATAACAAAGATCAGTACATTACTACCTTTTACTATTAGCGACCTTTCAGACTGAAGTGGTTATTACATCATTAACCAAAGATATCTCGGGTTACAATCTGAATAAAATGTAACCTTTAAACAACATGTTGAGAATTGAAGTGAAAAATTGTTAAGTCAGTTAAAGGCTTCTTACAAAGTTGCTAACCATCTTACCGTAGAAGCTTGGACAGCCATTGCCATTAATTTTCTACTACCAAGAGTAGAATATGGCCTGTCTGTTGCTGCCCTGCCTTCTGAATACAATCCTTAACTTCTCCAAATGACAGAAAAAAAGAATTCTTAACTTTATTTTCCATTCTCCTGGCAGAGAACATCGATGACATACCATTGCAAAAATCACAGCCAGAGCTACACTGCCTCTCAATTCACTTTCATACAGATTATGAGCTGAAAACTATTGCTCCCACTCAAAAAATTTGCTTATGAATTGAACAACTGTCACCACAGAAATCATGATTCCACATAATTACAATGACCCAACTATACTTTGGTTTACACAGAAAAGGAACTCTGCAAAATTAGCCCAGATTGCTAGAATACAATTCCCAATGACACAAATAATGCTTGTTATATTATTTTTAAGAAGCAGCTAAAGCATTTATTAAAATATACTGTGTAACTGCTTCCACAATGCTGGTTAATGCTAGTCAGCTCTAGCAACCCTATTAATCCTTTTTATAGGCATTTGCTGGATTAATATTTCTTTATATAGGTTTATCTTCATATATCCAATGTTGATTATCAGTTAAAAAATATTTTATTTGTATGTTTGCTTATTTTTTAATACACAACTAGTGGAGAACTCCACAATATTATTCCCATGCACTTCTGCTGCCTTATAGCAAAACGCCTTCTTCCTCAACACTTATGGACAGCTCCTAACTAATCCCTCTCACTTGCAGTCTGCCATGCACACATTTGTAGAGCTTCACAATTTCTCTGTGATGAATGACTGTTTCTTTTCTTCTTGTACTTCCACTTCATCACATTTGGGTGATATACACATTTTGCTATAAATGCCGTGGTGGTACGGCGGTATAGTTGTTACCTCACAGCAAGAGGTTCTCCCGTTCGATTCTCGGCTGGGCTTGGGAGTGCCTTCTGTGTGGAGTCTGCATGTCCTCCCCGAGGTTGGGTAGAGTTCGAAAGACATGTGTGCGTAAGTGGGCATGCCTTCGTTGAAGATTGAGCGTCGAGCTGGCACCTCGCCGTTTTGTAAAAATCTACTGCCAATCATTAGCGGAACGGAATTCCGCTGTGGCGACCCCTTACCGGGAAAAGCCGAAAGACAAACAACAACACATTTTGCCTATATTTAAGTTAACCTCTGTTACAATTTACTTACACAATCATTGATATTTACGCTACTCTAAGTTTACCATTTTTCTCATTAACTATTACCTACTATTGACTATAACCCATTGTATTTTATTTTAGTTGTTGACAAATCTCATTATGTCTTTCTCATGTGATGCACAGCTTTACAGTACATCACAAATAATGTGTTTATTTTGCATGTAATCATGACCTATGATATAAAATTATTCTTTAGCTATTTCTGTTCGGATCTGTGATGCCAGCCTCTTTAATGTGTCCTGTACACACTGGATACTTGCCTTTCTCTAACCTTTTTCAATTGTGTTTACTGCTTTTGCTCAATTTTGCTAAATTTTTTTCAGTTTTGTAAATTACAGAAAATAAATAGACAGACCATAATCCATTTGCATGAATAAATCCTGTAAGTACACTGATTCCTGCTTTTTCTTCTTCCTTAATTCTTTTTAATATAAATGCATGCTTTCTTTAACTTCTCTTTGAAGTACGTATTTTAATGTATTTTTTACTTTACTAAAACTAATGCATTTCTAACCTCCATTATTGCAACAAAATCATATATTTCTTCTCCCATCCAACTACCTTAAATTACAGCCTTTGGAATTCCCAATGCAACATTTTCATGTTCATTTGTATAATACTTTATATTCTAAGAATTCTACAGCATTAACTACTGATAGAAAACATATTCATGATATATTTGTCAACACTTGTGAATTACCCAATCTTTTTTAGTGCCAGCACAATCTATTACTTGTATTCCACAGGTTTTCTGTCAAACAAGCATATTACCATGCAGCATTCCTCTTTCCTCATATTCAGTAAAATCTGGTATATTGCAGGTTATCTAAATCAGCTGTCCTCCATCTTAGCATTTTATTATTGACCCTCTTTTTTAACCTGCTGTAAACAATCAACACTATGAGTTAGCAGTTTTATCCCCTAAATGATTGTCACAGTTAGACGTTGCCCGTTTGATTCTCAGTTAGAGTGTCTTCTGTGTGGCGACATGCGTGAATGGGCGTTCCTTCATTGAAGGTTGTGCGTTAGGCCCGGAAGGCCAGCACGTCAAAATCTATTGCCAATCATTAGCGGACCAGAGTTCCGCTGTGGCGACCCCTAACCGGGAAAAGCCAAAAGAAACAAACACATTTTCCTTCTGTTACCCTTTAGTTTTGCTGTTTCTCTTATTTATCTCCTTTGTTCATATATTCCTGGCTTCAAGCTACATTCTGTGTCGAATGCACTTTTTTCCTGCATATTCTTTTTATTTGTATCATTTCCTTCCTCTTATTCATGCTCATCTTCATTCCTTTCCTCACATTATATTTCATTGTTTGTCTTTTCTCTGATCGATTTCATATTTAACTTTCTGACTACACCTTGTTCATGTTGGATGACATTGATGCCTAAAGTATCCTTTCTCTTTGCATTAGTTAGACATTTTATTTGTGCAGTGTTTGGGTCTGAGATTAATAGAATTAGTATAATACTTCACTTGCTGCCTCCAGAATTTTAAAACAACATTGTTTCCATATTCCTCCATGAAATGACTGATTTGCATATTGCATTTTCATAAAGCAGACGACATCATTAAAAACTGACAGTGTTTACTACATGCACCTGCACAACACTTACTACTATTACAGCCCCTGTATTAACACCGGTTACCTGCACCATTTGCTGGAGCAGATAGACAAATGGCTGCTTTTGATTGATGTGTTATTTTACAGGTTTGTAAGGTGCAGCAGCATTAGTATAGAGTTGTGTTTCTTCACTGATGAGGTCATCCTCCCTCTAAAGGTCCAGATCTGTCTCAAACGAGGCCCAAGCAAGTGTAAAACTAGTGTGGACTTAACATAAACTGTATGGTGATGTTTTTATATGGTTTCAGACTAAATGCAGAACAGAACAGTGAGTGAATTTGTGCATTTCATTGCAAATCAACAGTAAAAGAGTATGGATCCATGGCACAGAGACAGGGAGCCCTGACTATGATCCAGGCTGCCTGGATTAGACTAGTGACAGTGGTACTGAAGAACTGACTGGGAAGTATAAGAAAGGCATTGGTATTTTATAGGCTCACATATCATGAATAGGAAGGTCCATAAGCAGGCATGCCAGCCCTGATGTTAATAATAGGATATGTAACTCATGTGTACAGAATTCTGTAGCATATACCAGCCCACTTTATTGGCTGTAATGGCCTTACATTATTATATGTCTAGTGCTGGAGCAGGGAAATGGGAGAGGCACTTAAATAAAAAAATACCTGTGGTCACAAGTATGATGCTGACCTGGGTTATTTCAGTTTCATCTTAAGCAATGGAAGGATTTTGGATTAGGTTTGTGGGGGTTAAAGATTGACTTGTAGTATCTAAGATCAAGTAGAAGCACTAATGGCAACTGATGGTCTGCTTCACAGAGGCAAAAAATTTTATTAAGAAAAAAAAGTAATATAATCTGTCAAGCTTAGTTTTTTTAATTATTTCTAGCGTGTGTGTGTTTCTGTGACTGTTTGTGTCATGGTTGTGTAGTAGATGGTAAGGCTATGTCTGTACAATTCACTATATAACTGTATATATGTGTATATATATATATATATATATATATATATATATATATATATATATATATGTATGTATATATATATATATATATATATATATATATATATATGTATATATATATATATATATATATATATATATATATATATATATATATAAATATATATATTTTTTTCCTCTCGCCTTCGTTCTGTCTGTTCCAAAGCTTCTTCAGCAGATTGTTGTCTGCTTTTCTGCATGTGTCCAAACCATCATAATCTGTTCTCTTTGATCTTTTCTGCAATTGGAGCTATTTTGGTTCTGCTCTTATGTCCTCATTTCTTCATCTGTCCCACAGTCTGCATCCTACCACCCTTCTTAGGCACTTCATTGCATCACCTCTAGCTTCTTCATCTGCTCTGCCCTTATTGCCCAGGTTTCTGTACCATACAATAGTACTGGTTGCACCACTGTCTTTTACACCTTACTTTTCAGCTTCTTTGGCCTTCTATTGTCATGGACTACACCTGCGGCTCTATGCCAGTTGGCTGCAGCTACACTGATTCTAGCTTTGACCTCTTCAGTCAGACTAAATTATCCTCAACCAACCCTCCCAGATACTTGAAGCTGTTTACCTGTTCCACTATCTTCCCTTCTATCTCAATTCTCGGCTTCTTCTGATTTTCCCAATTTGCTGCCATTACCAGTGTCTTATCTGTGCTTAGTTTCATCCCATGTGCCTTCAGTTTTACATTCCATTCCCCTATCCTTTGCTGAAGTTCTTGCTCAGAGTCTGCCTATAATGCCGCATCATCTGCAACAGCAACTTTGTTGATCTGTCCCCTCCAACTTGTTTGCTAATGTACTCCATCACCAGTATGAAAAGCAGTGGGCCCATAGCTGAACCCTGGTGTACACCCACTCCCACTGGGAACCCATCTGTGAGGCTGAACACTGTTTGTATTAAGTCATTGTATCCTTGTACATAGCCTGCATTAAATCTACAAATGTTTCTGGGACTTCGAACCACCACAGTACTGCCCAGACCAGTTTTGTTGGGACCTTGTCATATGCTTTCTCCAAGTGTAGGGATGCCCAGTTGGACTCTTCACTATCTGTCTGACTCCAAACATTGGGTCAGTTGTGCTGCATCCTGATCTGACTCAAAACTGCTCATCTCCCATCTTACATTCTACTACTCTGCATATCCATTTATCAGTCACCCTGTCCAGAACGTTCATACACTGTAATAGGAGTTTGATGCCTCTGTACTGCCCAGAGTTGTGGATGTCCCCTTTGTTCTTGTACACTGGCACAAGGATGCTTATTCTGCAGTCACCTGGGATACACTTTTTCTTGGCTCCCTATTACACTGTCGCAGACTCAGGTTGTCAAATGCGTCTTTGTTTAACTGAAAAGCGCGAAAAGGCAAAATAGCGAAGTGGCTTTTCAGCAATTTCTTTCCCTGGGAAAGAATTTGTTTGGCCGCTTTCACTACTTTGCCATTTCGGCACTGTAGTGCGATCCCGGAATTGATATATTTAAGTAGGGGGTGTGTGAAGTGCACAGTCCCCCCAAGTCGGGGGGTGTGGGGGGGATTATGCAATGTTTTATATTTTTTTTTCCCGGAAGGGAAAAAAATGGCTGTTCTGAGGTTTCGACGTTGTAAACTTTCGCTTACATGGGGTCGATTATGTGCCGTTCGCTCTTCTGAGCATGCAATATCATAATATTGACCCTTTTCTCTACACTGCTATGAGTTCTCTCAGGAGACATTTCTCCCCTATCTCAGCCAGCATCTTTATCATACTGCTGTGACCTCATCGGATCCTGCTGCTTTCCCTGACTTCATTTTCCTTAGGAATATTTTTACCTCTTCTAAGGTGGGCTTCTCCTCTTTTTCTCATCGTAGGCTGTTTCTGAGGCAGTACAGCATCTGTGGGTTTTTCTTCATTCAGAAGCTGCTGGAAATACACCTTTCATCTGTCTTTGATGTCCTATGGACTAGTGAGCAGGTTGCTTCTGGCATCCCTTATGAAGAGTGATTATCTTCTTTCTCTTTCTGTCTTTGCCTTGTAACCTGATATAGTTTCTTGGTACCCCCTACTGAGTCACTTTCCCGAAGCTGGTAGACTACCTGCGATGCCCTATTCTTTGCTATTGCAACTCCTTTCTTAGCTTATTTGTTAGTCAACCAGTATTCCTTCCTAGCCTAGTCAGTCTTTTCTACTAATAATCACAGCACATTTCTGTTAATTGTCTAAGATAATCCACATTGGTTCTTTGTTATATAATACTGCTGGGAATTGCCAAGATGTAATTCTTGGATACTCTGTGTGGCTGGTTTCAGTTCTACTGTGAGATATTTCTTTGATTATTCTGAGACATATTTCCAGTCCAGTTATGCTATATGCAGATATAGAGAGAGCATATTTTTGAGGAGGCAGTACAGACCACATTGCTTGCCTTGCAGTTAACTGCAGCAATACTTGTCCTTATTTTTCTAATACTAATTCATGTTTTCTTGATACTATATTGGTCATCCCTGAGACTCTTTTACTAGCAGAAAAACAAAAGGACATCCAAAGGTGAAACTTGAGCAATGCCACAAATATAAATCCAAATAAGGAAAAAAAGCTGCTCAGGAGCCACAAATGTAGTTTATTAAAACATAAGACCAGCAAGCTTTCACATGAAAATGCTTTTTCAAGTCTTACATTTTAATACACTGCAGCTGTAATTTCTGAGTGCTTTTTTCTTTCTTATTTAGACAATTTTATGTCAGTCATTCAAAATAAAAGCCTAAGAATATTTTTGTTCAATACCTTTCTAAGTCTAGACATATCATTTGCATTTTACTTGAGGGTGTTTTTCCCTGTATATCATACTCATAGCCTGCTCGTAAAGTAATTAGCAGTTTACTGTTGATATAGTTTTAGATGTAAGTCCTTTGAATATCTTCACATTTATCAACAAAAGCCAGTAAGTTTTATTGTCATTTTTTCCTATAGTACTGAGAAAGAATCAGTAGTAAATTTACAAAGGATTGCACTTTTTCTTCCATTTTGCACATTGAAGCACTGCTGGTTTTATTCATTTTAATTTTCTTCCTTTCCTGCTCAGCACATTTTAACAATCTAATACGCATGGAACAAACACTGTTTTTAACAATTTCCAATTTATTTAAATTCATTCAATATATTTTCCAGTTTTAAAGGATTTTGGTTGATTGTTCCAGTAATTCATTCTTCCATGAAACAATGACCCCCTTGAAATATGTGTTTAGTATTTGATCAGTGCTTGCCAAACACCTTGGCATTGGATGGGGGGGAGTAGCAGTAATATCCATTGTGTAGTCCTTACTTATCTCTGAAAACATCACTACTGTTCAGTCATATTTCTAAGCTGCCAACATGTCAGTTCAATAGAGCTTACTTTATTGCTACTGCTCTACTCTGAGGTTACAGAACTTTGAGAAAAATAAATTGTTTTGTAACACTTTTCTCTTTTTTTCATAATTGTATAACCTCATGGATAGTGTAACATCTCCACTCTGGGCCAGAAATCAAGGAGCCTGAATCCTCACCCCCGACATTGGAGAGGAACGATCACTTCAAACAAAAATGCAACTCTCTGCATCAAGCACAATTTCACTTAAGAGCACACATGTAACATTCTCAGTCCAGGGTCTGGCTTTCTCTATCTGTCTCCCTCCAGGTCTCCAGTAAGACTCAGCATTGGCACAGCTATAGAGTTGAGACCTCAGCTGAGTGTCCAAGCCAAGTTCCCTACCACTATCTCTGTGAAACCAGTGCTTCATGCCCCTGCTCCAAGCAGCTGACACACGCACTCTTTGAGACTTGATTTTCACACACACACACACACACACACACACACACACACACACACACACACACACACGCACACACATGCACACACACGCACACACTCACACACACACACACACACACTCACACACACACACCTGGGAAAGGCTAGCACAGATTTACTAGCTATGCCCCCTTCTTCCCAGACTATAAAGTAGTTAACTACCACCAGATGCTCCAAAACCAGCTATTCTTGCAAGAGTACCCAATTATAGTGAGTGAAATTAATATTAATACAAATGGGAATGCTGACTAAACAGCAATGTTTTCAGGAGTGGCCGCAGTGTCACCGAATAAATATAAGCACTCTCAAAGGTTAAAATATTCTCTAAAGGACCAGCCACAGTGAAAGTTTAAATATATTTAATAATAATAAAAGAACATGAAAATGCTAAATCTATATTTACAATAAACACCAAAGTTTCAATCACAGGAAATATTAAAATAACACAGATAAGTAGATTCACACAGATACAGAAAAACAGTACTTAACTAATCTCACTATATTTTCCTGACTGATGTAAATAATTACTATTCCCTGGTTGACTTACTAGAGCAAGGCAAGATCAAGAAGGTGAGAGGTCCTTCCTTGTCAGGTTACAAAAACAGACTGCCCTGAGACTTCAGTCTCACCTAGTATTAAACATTATTTTAGTGATGGATTACAGAAGGACATCACATACATCTGGTTGTTTGACTTCTGGTTCCTATGCAACTCCCCATTGCTAGATACTGCCAGGAATTAGCTCATATGTGTCAATAATATACACACACAGAGCTTACTAAGATCTGATGCAGCTTCTGGAAGTCATAAAAAATGTTCTACTCTTCCAGAGTAACAATTAGTTCACTGCTAGGCTACTTGTTTTTTCCAGATATTTTGTTTCTGGCTGCAATCAGAGCTGTAAGATATAATATTTATGGCCTAGGCCCAGTAATTTAATTTCAGAATATTTTTCATAGTTAGCTGCAGCTGCACTGTGATTAACCTCTTCTCATCCAGTATCCTCTGTTAAAACATTTGCATTTAATTCAGCTACAATACAGTCAGGACCCACTGTTGATATATTTTTAACATAAGAAACTTTACAAATATATTTTCAACACAAGCATCTGTACAAATCAGTTTGATATACAAATTACATGTGATTCTTTACAAAATTCCAGCTAGCTGTGCTGGCATATGTTACACATCCTCTGCCCTACTTCTCCCGGCATAGCTCATAATACTACACATCATCACAGATATTATATATAGAGAGATCAAGGGTGTGGGGCATAGTGTCCATAACAAGGAAATGTGAGAGCTGTCCTCTTCAAAATGTATTCTTAATATCATATACTTTTTTTACATAGTAATTTTTATGTATATGGGCTAAGGGAAGTAAGATGTTTCAGAATGAACCTACAGAAGTGTTTTTAAACATGATTGTTATAGTAATAAAACAGTAAGCAGGCATTGCTTGCCAGATAATATTTGGAATATTTTCCCTTCTTAGTGTAATTATGTATGTTTGTAGTATATCCTGATAAAATGTTATATGCCTGCTTGAGCAGGAAGTATATTCTTAAAGTATGCTTTTCTACCCACTCATATACTGCTGCATTAAAATCTCTATAGTTTCATACTAATATATCAGCCATTTTTATAGGTGTGGTTATGATTAACAGTATTATTTTTATTTCAAAAGGAATCTACTATATGTTGCAGGTTTATGTAGCTCAAACTTTATCACTACATTTTGTGTTTTTATCATTCTGAAATCACATTTTTATCACAAAATCAACTACATTAGCTTTTTTATTTACATCATTTTACATTGTAAAGCTAAAGATAACACCAATGTCAAAGCTTTATCCATTCTTTAGAAGTTAATTTTTTATATGTGCTTAGAAACACTGCTCAAATGTTGCATACCAAGTACTAGATATATTCTTATAACTTTATATGACTAGAAACTAAACAGCAGACTACAACACTCCCAACTAGGCATGCATATATACACATTGTCAGAAAATGAAGACTGTTTCTGTCATCTGCTTTTTAATGCTCTTGTACCCCATATCTACCCCCTTAAAGTCACATGTTGTCCTTCTGATGTCATATCATAACTCATCTCCTTTGCTCCTCATCTTAAGGAATACAGTCGAAAGCTGTGTAGTTTTTCCTTTTATGCCATTCCCTAATCATGTCCTATGCCATTCCAAGTGATATCCCTTTTTGATGCTTTGGCATTTCACAGTTTGTCAGGCCTCTGAAAATGGGCAGAATGCTCCAGCCACGGTCTCATCACTGCCTTGTAAAGAAGCAAGATTACCTTCCTGTCCACCTGCACCTAGAGTCTATTTATCTTGTTATAAAACAGACCCTCCTTTCAATCACAGTTATTGCTTTTTTGCTTTGTTTCAAGTTCCTTTTTGGCACAGTGACTATTACCCCAAGACCATGTTTCTGGCCACCTGATTGACGTTTAGCTTCATAACTGATGGAGCAACTTAAATTTGCCTGTATTAAAACTCATCTTGTATTTCTCATTCCAATTTGCAAACCTCCAAAATCCTCTGACTTAGCTTTTGCCTATTACTCAGTTTGTCTGCATCATCTTCAAATTACTTATCCTCCACCTTCAGGATTTTGTTCGACTTTATATTGAGGAGAGCAAATTCTAGGACCAATTCTTGCAATAAATAACTTTTTTTTCATTAAAAAAATATGGTTTCACTGTCATTGTCTTTGTTCCACCCTCTATTTTTTCACCCAATTATTCTCCTTCTTTATCACACCACCCCCCTTTAGCTTCATGAGTAACCAGTTATACAAGTCTTGGGTCAGGGGCATGATGAAATCTACACACATTATATCTTCCATTTACATCTTTATATGGTTCCTATTTGTTCATTTGCATCCTCCATGTAATTTATTCTATCTAAATCTTCCAGTACCCAGTAAAAGGGCTGGAGCAAGTTTGTATGATGGGGTGTTTGAGTATTAACCAATGCTGGCTGCTGTTATGGAGGTTATTGCCCTCTAAGAATTTTGTCAGCATTTCAATCAGTATTATTTCAATGAATGCACACAAAAACCTATGATGAATGTTTACAAGTTTCCTTTCAATTAATAATTCTCCTGCCTTGGCTAAATAGCCTTCTTTGGAAATAACAAAAGATAACATTTTGTATTGAATACATATACATATAGTAATGTGATATTGTCACCCTAAATGATCACTTCTATATGTTTAGTAATAGCTTTTAAAAAGTTGGTTAGTGATGAAAAAAATGTTTGCACTTAGTCAGTTTCACTTAATTTTCCATAGCCTTTCTTTATTGTTTTTTCATAAACAGTGGCACAATGAATTTATTTGTTTTCTTTGCCTCTTTTCCAGCTATCTTGAATTCTTCCCATTTACATAAATCACTTATTTAATCCTAACATTTCTGCTCTATCCAGAGAACCTCATGAAGGTATTACCCCCATACCTGTTGGTAAGTTCAGTCTTTCTTTCATGCCAGGCAGACCTAGTTTTCACTGTCTCAGGTGCCATCTTGCGCAGGTCCCAGTGCCATTTCCATATCCTGTACACCTTCACCATAGCTTTATGAGCTAGTCTGATCCTGTTCTTCATCTGTATATGGACTTTCATTTCTTTTTGCATTTCCTTAACTCAGACTCTGTAAAATACATTTTCAGCCTTGCTCTACCTTCTACCATTCCTCATGTTCTTCTACACTATTTCTACTATTTCACATAAATAGCTCTGCTGTAGTAATGATAATTGTGGTTCCATGGTTGCACTTTACAAAAGGTTCATTTACCTTACCTTCTTATGCATCTTCCTTCGTGGTGACTGACCTCTATTTTTTGTGTAAAATCTCCCTTAGTGAGCACTTCTACTACATAGTTTTCCTCAAAATGCCCTGTGCTTCATCACTATAGAGTCTGGTTCAGGTACACCATTTTTTCTTGCTTCTTCATATTCCTGTATTTTCCTTAATTATCTTGATTTATTTATTTATGTTATTTAATAAAAATATATTGAAAAGCATTAACCCTAAGCATTTTATATAAAAAGAGAAAATGTTTGAATATTAAGAATTTAATGAACCAAAATGTAATGACTGCACATCAGAGTAAAATTATTAATAAATAAAGTATTTAAAATGTTAATTAATAAAAATTTTAACAGTTTATGAAATTATATTAAAAATTATATCATTGGAAAGTTGAATTTTCTACAGAGTTTTCCTAGAATAAGACTCCGAATTTCATGCTAGGGATAATAAATGATTCCAAATTATCAGAGTAAAATATAGAAAAAAAAACCTAAGGATTTGCACAAAATCCCCTGAAACTGCCAGCAAATCCATACCTAATGACTTAAGCACCTTAGCAGGAACAAGCCATTTCTCCATCTGTTTGGTAAGCAGTATCCAGGCTGTGCATGGCTTGGTAGGTGAGTACATAAATATTTTAATGCATACCTAGCTGAAATGAACAGCTAGTTCAAACCCACAGCCCAAGCATAATACAGGGTGTTTGAGGAGTGTGAATTGTCAGCATAGACACTTGGTCCTGCACTCACTGCAAAAGACTAAAATCAGCATTCTGTAATCAAATACAGGGAATACTACAGTGGTTAAGGCAAGATAAATGTGAACCACTCTCCTAAAGTGGGACATTGATATATAATACTTGAATATGAGCAATATTTGTCAAGTAGAGATTAAATGTTTTGATAACAGATAACACATCATCCTTCAAAACATACATATCAATCTTTTGTTCAGAAAATCTGGACAAAACCAAACATAGTTAAGTGACATAGTCCCAAAAATAGGGACAGATTTTATACATTGCTTATAGAAAGTTACTGAACTAACAGGTTTGTGTTACCATGCATTGCCTAAAACTTGTGTATGTTATTATTTAATGACTTCACTCCTCAAGGATTTGCTAGAAAAAAAAACACAAATGTTATGAGGAAAAGACCAAAAAATATGAGACACAAATGTGGACAAAACCAAACATAGTTAAGTGGCATAGTCCCAAAAATAGGGACAGATTTTATATATTGCTTATAGAAAGTTACTGAACTAACAGGTTTGTAAAACTCAAGTGAATGTTATTATTTAGTGACTTCACTCCTCAAGGATTTGCTAGAAAAAAACCCACAAATTTTATGAGGAAAAGACAAAAAAATATGAGACAAAAAGCTGGATGTTCTATCAATATCTGCACAGTTAAGAGATACATTTCAGGATTACCCGCTCATCAAATACAGTGTCTTCATTGTGAACACAGGACATAAATCCCTTTTAGTTGGGCTCAAACATCATATATTTTGTCTATCCCTCAGATATCTTTCCTTTCACTGTCGCCACATTAATAGCCTGAAAATGATATTACCTGGCTCCTTCTGGTAAACCTTGTTTACCCCCTTCCTCCTCTTTTTTGTGGTATCTGATCCTCTTCCTTAATAAACAGCTTCTCTTTACTGTTCTTTCTAATGATATGATGCCCCAGTGTTACTGTATCCTAGGTCATTTTGCTTTTAGCTTAGAACTCTTGTTACTCCTACAGTTTTTACTTTTCTTTATTAACACAGCATCTTGCTATTTCCCCATTTTATTCCACAAGCTTCTAGCATTATTAAGATTCTTCCTATAGTGCCAGATAACTACTTGCTGTTTAATTTTGCTATCATGTTAGCCCCTTTTCTACACTTTTACTTTTTCTGTCTCTATCCTTAACCCCATCACTGTTTTCAATTGCTTCCATCTGCTTTCCATCTCAGTCTAAAAATACCAGTGTTCCAATATCCCTTTTCACCACATCCCTCAGCCCTTTAGTCTCTTCAGGTTTGCTGCTCATATTAAACAGGTTCTTCCACTCCCTTGCCTAGATTGTGTATTCTATTGTTCTATCCTTGCTCCTTCTTCAGTCCACTCCCATGTCCTACCAAAATCTCCCTGCCATTACTCCCAGCTTCTTCCTCCAGATACCGCACTACCAGCTGACTGCTCTATCCCACCTTTTACAGTGATACTGGCTCACATTACCACAAGAATCTCTGAGAATGCAGCTATACTTCCTAACTCTTTGCACTTACAAGCAAGGCTCCTCATCACCCTTCATGACTTTTTTTATAATTTCTGCCACCAAATTGTGGACATTTCTTCTACGTTATGGTAATTTTGATCTTTACTTGGCCTGCTGAGCTTTCTTAAGCTCTAAAACAGTTTCTATTTCCATTAACATCCTCACCTCTTAAAGCTGCAGCTAAGCCTAGTATTAAAAAGTAAAATATTTTTAGATATGGCCATATGATGACAATAACCTGAGATCTGGCTAAATCTAGACTAGCTGCTAAAGGTGCCTCTGGGCATAACTAGTCATCTTAGTGCAGTCATTGGCATACAGGCAGAGAAAACAGCCCTTAAAGGAGATGCAGGATGCAGTGCACTGATGGTGAGAAAACTTATTTAGCCACTTCAACATCTTGTAATGGCAAAGTTTTACAGCACTGATGTATCAGAAGGTATGAGCCACAACAGATTGGTGTTAAAAACTTGTATCTTTGATATATAGAATTAAATCTTAAATGCTACAAACAAGATCCATTGCAGAATTGAACTCTGACAGTGATTCACCAAAACATATTTGGTATGAAAGTCCAGGATTTTGTAAAGTCATATATGAAAAACTCAACAATTTGGAACTTGAGAGCTGTGTTGCAATAAGCTTTCACTTGGCTTAGTTCATTGTTAGCTATCTTGTAAATATTAAGAAAAGCTCCTAAAAACAACCTGAGATACTTTTTGTAATGAAGGGAGATACTGCCAGCACAGCTATATGGAATTTTGTAAATAATTGTATGTCTTTTGTGAATATCAACATGATTTATATAAGATGCTTGTGTTACAACTGTATTAAAACTGTATGTCATGTATATATCAAACTGGTCCATACAGACGTGTGTTGATAAAGTATTTTGTAAAGTATTTTTGTTTAAAATGCATCCACAGTGTGCCCTACTGGAGGAGAACAGCAATGTACATGCACTATTGGAATTGTATATATTTTAACAGTGGAAACTGGAATACAGGAGGTTAACTTCAGTCCAGCAAATTTTAGAAAAATGGCTGAAATTAAATTACTTTATAGGCTATGCAATAAAAGATAGTATCTTTCGATTTTCAATGCAGCTAGAAACACAGAGTATGTGCTGAGAAGCTTTCTGTATTGTCTTCAGAGTGAACTAATTACTACC